>NC_138556.1:8602897-8812897 GCF_964273705.1 Natrix helvetica
CCAGCACATGATGTCAGAGACCAGGGGTTGACAACTATACACTCCAAGTTTGATCCAGGTCCAGGCCGGACCCCCTAAAGCATGCAAATTGATCCCCGCTTAAAATGCTTTTCTTGAAGACAGAGGTTCAGTTTGAAGGCCTGCGTTTGTGAACATCTGCGGTGAAATTCTGCTTCCGCGAACACCCTAGAGAAAAAGTTGTGGTCCCTTTCCTTTCTTACGAAAGCACACTCCTTTTGGCCTATATATATATATATATATTGTTCTGCTGGCTTGTATGAAAAGAGACGAATATCTTTTGCAAGACAGAGTGGAGGAGGTGGGGGCGAGAGAAAAGCCGACACATCTATGGCTGCAAAAGGAGCTTTATTAGTCTATGTCGGGAGCCCAACGCTCAGCCAACCAGACAACTTGAGAGCTTTTTTGCAAGATCCAAGAAGCTTCAGTCCCAGCCAGCACAAGACGCGAAGCCCTGCCCTGCCCTCATTTAACCAAACGAGACGCGAATAACTTTGCTGTATGGATTGGAAAGAGAAAGAGGCAGCCTTCCTTGGATGCTCTGGCTGCCAAGCAGAGGTCTGAAACATACCTAACTGTAGACTCATTTCTCTAAGAAACACACTTACAGTAATGCATTTCAGGCAAGTTCCATTAAAAAGGAGAAGAAAAGGGCGGGGAGGATTCTTAAGCGTCTCAATCTGGAAACAAGGCTGCACTGAGCTAAGGGATCATCTGAAACTAATTTTGTGCAACGCTTCTACGGTGGGTCTCCTTGCCCGCCCTTTCTGATTCTCCCTTGTGGGCTTCCGACAGAGGCCATCATGCCTTCATCCAGGTTGATGATGTTTTAAGGCTCTTGGAAAATCGGATAGCCATTTGTCTGAAACGGTATAGGGTTTCCTGCCTAGGCAGGGGGTTGGACTAGAAGACCTCCAAGGTCCCTTCCAACTCTGCTATTATATTGTATTGTATTGATTCAAAAAGCACAAGGGAGTGGGGGGAAAACATGCCCAAGCTTCTCTGAAAAGCAAGCTGCTTAAGTCTGATCTCACACCTGCAGAAAATCCCCAAACATGCCCTCCTTGTTCCTTAAGAATTCAAGCGAAGACCCTGCTGAGTGTATATCTTATAACAGGTTCCTGAAACATTCACAATATGCTGGACTTTCCAGAGGGGTTTTATGCCAGCCTTCCCCAGTCCATAATACTCCAAGACTATGAGTGTCTGAATGGTTGCACAATTAGCAACTCCAAATCTCGACTAACAAATGCTCTGTCCTACACATTGGCAATAAAAATCAGAACACCAAATACAAGTTGAGTGGAAACGACCTCTGTCATGGACCTAAGAGGACTCATCTTGAACGATCTAAGCACCAGAGCTCACTGTAACAGCATTGCCAAAAAGGCATTAAGAGTTGTTAACCTAATTTTGTGAAGCTTCTTCTCCCGTAACATTGTATTGCTAAGTAGGGCTTACAAAACCTTTGCCAAACCAATTCTTGAATACAGCTCATATGCCTGGAACCCACACTGTATATCAGACATTAACACAACTGAGTGTGTCCAGAGGTATTTCATGAGAAGAGTCCTCCACTCCTCTCCTCACAATAGAATCCCTTATGCGACCAGGCTTGAAATTTTGGGCTTGGACAACCTGGAACTGCTCCACCTGAGGTACAATCTAAGCACAGTACACAAAATTGTCTGCTACAATGCCTTACCTGTCAGTGACTTCTTCAGCTTCAATAATATAATCTTCAGCTTCTTTAACCTCAACAATACATGGGCAAACAACTGATACAAACTCAAGGTAAAACAGTTCAAACTCGATTGCAGAAAATATGACTTTAGCAACAGAGTGGTCAATGCCTTCACGGCTTCAACCTTAAAACTGTCTACTATGGACCTCATCCCATTCCTAAGAATGGGAACTCATCCCATTCCCCTCCTAAGGGGGCCTGCATAAGGGCACCAGTGTGCCTTCCATCCCTGTCCTACTGTCCCCATTTATTTGTGTTCATTTCTTTCGTTCATATCCATGTTTATATTTATACCTGTTATCTTGAACATGTTTGACAAACTAATAAATACAAATACATGCAAATACTATACAACAAATTCTGTGAAACAAAACTTAAAACACATCTGGGAGGCACCTGGCTGGGTTACGTAACGTTTCTCTGTTTGTTATTACTATTCTTCTTTTCAAACTCTTCCCCAGCCAAGTTTTCAAAATACCAAACAATAAATTTCGCGTAATAACAAGACATCACATCATCAAAGCCTTTTCGTGAAAACCCTAGTTCTGGACCCGATCCTAAACATTATATATTTATATCTCATTCATCCTAATGAGTTCAGGGTGGTTCATTTGGGGACGAGCCCAGTTTAATGGCTGTCTGCAATCTAGATGGGAACACAGACTACGACCGAGAAAGAGTGCTTTACACATAGTAAAATTAAAATTAAGTAGATGGAGGATTATCCAAGAGAGAGCCAAGCTAAAATTAAGGAGAAATGTCCTGTTATTGAGAACAATTAATCAGTGGGATGGCTTGCCTCCAGAACTGATGGGTGCTCCATCACTGGAGGTTTTCATAGACTGGACAGCTATTTGTCTGAAATGGTCCGAGGTCTCTTGCTTGAGCAGGAGGTTGGCTTAGAGGACCTCCAATGTCCCTTCCAAGTCTGTTATTTTGTTATCTGTAAATTATTTGGTAAGGACTTGGCCAACCAGGAGAGTGAGACCAGGTTTCTTCCCGCTTCCACTACTTTATCTGGAGACATTTTCCAACTCTTTGGCATTAACTGGTAAATTGTTTTAGTGAGTATGGAAAGAAAAGAAGTCAGAAGCAGAGGTGGTATTCAGCCGGTTCTGACCAGTTCTGGAGAACCAGTAGCAGAAATTGTGAGTAGTTCGGAGAACCAGTAAATACCACCTCTGACTGGGCTTGCTCCCATCTATTCTCTGCCTCCCAAGTCCCAACTGATTGGCTGGGTCTTCTTTTGTTGCCCTGCACAGGAGAATGGAGCTGGAAAGCAGGTGAGTGGGGTGGGGAGGGAATGGGGATTTTGCAGTATCCTCCCCCTGCTATGCCCACCAAGCCACACCCACCAAACCACACCATGCCCACCAAGCCACAGCCACAGAACCGGTTGTAAAAATTTTGAATCCCAACACTGATAAGAATGGTACCATTTAGACCTCCCAAAGAATACAATGAACAATTAGACAATTACCAAAAGATGAAGTGGTATTTTGGTTGGTCCTTTGGCCGACATCTTCTCCCACAGACCTCGTCGTACATAACGAATGGTTGTCCCCGCTATCTGAAACTCACCAGGAAGTTCAATTTTCCAGTCACTGTTGATGGATTTCTTACTGGAATCTTTCAAAGCTGCAAAGAATCAAATAGGCAGAGTGGTTCAGGAGAGTCCTCCTTTCTTATCTAGGCCACAAATTCAAGTGAGCTTCCTCAGCAAAGGATCCAACCATCCATCCATCTTTCTATCCAGTCCTTCCTGTGTTTTTCGTTGGCGCTTCTGAAGTTCTAAAGGAAACCCATGGGAATTGCTACCTTGTTTTTCCTGAAAATAAGACAGGGTCCTATTTTCTTTTGACCCCTGAAATAAGCACTTGGCCTTATTTTTGGGGAGGTCTTATAATTTTTGAGGTGCAGGGGACGGCGAGCATGGTCACCTCATGGCTGCTGCTGTGTTGCAATATTTTAGGGGAGGGCTTATTTTAGCACATGCGTTCAAAAGTCCGACTGGGCTTATTATCCGGGGGGTGGGGGGGCGGGTGTCTTATTTTCAGGGAAACAGGGTAGTCTTCAAGCCACCTTTCTCCATATTTAATTTTTGTCCCTGTTCTCCACACTTTCTCTCAACTCACATTCTTTCCAGCTCTGGATACCTCCAAAGTGTAAGGCATTTCCTGTCCAAAATAATGAGCAAAAATATCAATCAAGCCAGGCAGTGTGGGATGAAAGTAGGTGGAAAGGAACTCACTCAAGCATCCATTCAACACGAAGCAGCCAGGTTTGTTTCCAAAGAGCGCTGGCCAATCCAGAACAAACAAACAAACAAAAAATAAGGCATACTTTGCCTAAACTTTATGGAATTGGCTCCAGCCATCACTCCAAGGTTAAAACCCAGCAGCGTTTGCAAACTTTGTACAAACCTCAGACCTTATTAAAGTTACAGTGGCAGGAAATTGTCCTTTTGAGTTTGCAATTGTTCTACTTTTCTCGTTGGTTTTGTGCCCTCATTTTGCTGCAAGATTCTGACAAAGCAAAACTTCCAATTGTTATGTTCAGACTCCGTAACCAATCTGTAAATACACGGAAAATGCTCTTTGGAAAATAGTGAATCCTGTTTTTTTGTTTCTCTACTGATGGAAATAGAGAAACAGAACTTTCCCTGACCAATTTCCTTTCCCAACTCCACACCCCTGCTCCATTCAGGATCTTGATTAAACCTGGTTCGCCAGGGTGTTTTTTTTTTTAAAAAGTTATAGGTCTGTGATGGAGAACCTATGGCACACGTGCCAGAGGTGGCACGCAGAGCCCTCTTTGTGGGCACACACGCTATTGCCAGCTACTCTTCTGGTTTCTGGCGTGCATGTCTTCACAGGCCCTGGAGGGCGAGAAAACAGCCTGGAAACAGCCAAAAAAAATGGCCTGAAAAAGCCCTTAAAAAGGCCTGGAAAACAGCCAAAACACAGGACATTTTCCGGACGGTTTTCAGGCTGATTGTCAGTCCATTCTGGGCCAAAACTGGCCTGAAACCGGCCCGAAAAATGGCAGGAAAAAGCAGGCATGTATGTGCCAGCCAGCTGGTCTTCAGGTTTCCAGCACTCTGGCGTGCACACACCTGCCGTGTAAATAAAAGAGGTTTTGCCGGGACCAAGACTCTGCTTCATGCTTGTTAAGGAAGCCTGGGTCAAAACGGTCACAAAAGTTGATCACATGATCCCAGGACACTGCAACCATCATAAATACTGTTCATTTGAAATTTTGTTCAGGTGACAATGGGGATGCTGCAAAGGTCATAGGTGTGAAAAACAGTCATAGGTTTGAATGGTCATGAAAACAACGGGTGTAAATCAAGGATTACCTGTACTGAAATATAGATAGCAATTTTCTGTAGTAATCAGGGGGAGACAGAGGGGGAGAGAAAAAAGTTGTCTTTCAGGAATTCAGTTACAGCTGCTTTGTAAAAGTGAAATCTATCAACACAAGTTAATTTGTTCTCCTGCGAAAACGAAGATCTCCTTCACAAAACATGAAGACAAGATGAGATAATTTTAATGCAGCCAGGCTGATCAGGCAGAAGGGTGAAGCGCTAAAGGAGTTGGAAGTCTGACTGTGAACAGTCAATTTTGACAATCAGGTTAAAAACAAAAACAGCAAAAGCAGTCATGTCTAGCAACGCCTTTGATCAGCAGGTCAGCAAAAGTCGAAAGAGGCTGAGAATCACTCTGTGGATATCATATCCACATAGCATATGAAACCTTTGCCAGACCAATTCTCGAATACAGCTCATCTGCCTAGAATCCGCACTGTATATCTGACATTAATACAGTCGAGCAAGTCCAGAGGCATTTCACGAGAAGTGTCCTCTACTCGTCTGCTCGCAATAGAATACCTTATGCCTCTGGGCTTGGACAACTTAGAACTACGCCGATTAAGGTCTGACCTAAACGTACACAAAATTGTCTGCTACAACATCCTACCTGTCAATGACTACTTCAGCTTCAACCGCAATAATACACGAGCAAACAATAGGTACAAACTCAAAGTAAACTGCTCCAAACCCCACTGCAGTAAATACAACTTCAGCAACAGAGTAGTCAATGCCTGGAATGCACTACCTGTTGTTAGATCCTCAAACCCCCATAATTTTAACCTTAAACTGTCTAGCGTGGACCTCACCCCTTTCCTAAGAGGTCTGTGAGAGGGCATGCATAAGTGCACCAGCGTGCCTACCATCCCTGTCCTATTGTCCCCATTTACTTGTACCCATTTCCTGTGTTCATGTCCATGTTTGCACTTATACCTGTTATCTCGTAAACCCGCCATCCTGGGCCCAATGTTTGGGAAGCCAGGCTCTGCCTGTCACAAGCCAGGACAAAGGGTGAGTGATGGAGGAGTAACACCTCCTTAAAAAAACCTTGGTCCAGCTGGTCCAGCTGGTAGCCCCTCATAAGGGCCCCTTTCCAGGGTTACAGGAGAAGACGGTCAACGGTTTTGAAGGCGGAAGAGGGCTCTACGCCCCAACAGCAGATGAAGTTGCAGAGCCATCTTTTAGGGGAAGGGAAACTCTGGTTACAAACTTCCCCTGCCTTGTGGCTAAATCCACTACTGGAAAAGGCTTCAGGAGTCAACCTCCAGGCAAAATCCGGAGCCAGAGTCCCGGACGCAGTTCATGACCTTGTACAACCATGTTCTGGTAACTCCTGTGATGCAGCTGGAATGATCGTATCGGCTCTGCCATTCCATTGGACTATTTCAACGACGTGGAGAGGGGAGGATCTGCTGCTTGGGTAACAGTCTATCCTCCATATTAATCTACCCAGGCCTCGTGCTCTGCAGAGGACACTCCAGCTTTGACGTCTTTCCAGAGCACGATACCAGAGTCTTTTGAGCTGAAGGATGCCAACGCCATATCTCGCACATGTTTGACAAACTAACTAAATAAATAAATAAGAGTGACCTTTTTTACATCTGACTTCATTCCAAACAATATCTGACAATCTTCAACTCGGCAGCAGCTATCCAAATTAATCTAGTTCATAAAAATTCTTCCAAATTAATCCAGTCAACAGTGAATAAAAACTGCAGATGTTTCAAAAAATTTAAAAGATTTGCAAGATACCAGAGCACCGGCAGACATATTTTTTTCCCCTATGTCAAAGCCTAGAAAAAATGGGGCCATTTTAGCTCCAAATACTGCCTGCCATAGAAGCAGAAATAAAAGTACGCAAATGTTGAATAATGTTGGCAGCGATCTGGGTTTTTTGGAGGAGATTCTGCAAAAATGTGATACTGAACATTCCCGGCAGCTTCCTGAGCAACCAACCCGTTGTTTTTTTTCCAGAAGAAAATTTCTAACTGGGTGGATGTGAAAACAGCCTTGAAAGCAGGCAGACAACACTTAATGGAGTCACCAAAGCCAAATACGTGACTATTTTCAAAAGTTAAGCAAGAGCTGAGGAAGCCAGATGCCACAGACAGAAATGAGAGTTGCACAAAGTTCCAGAATTCTGGATTTTGCTGGGCAGATATGTTCTCCATTCACATCATAAAAGCTGACTCAAACTGTGCCACTTCAATTACCACAATCTTCAGGGTTATAACAGTAAAGCAGATAAAGGTAAAAGTAAAGATTCCCCTCGCACATATGTGCTAGTCGTTCCTGACTCTAGGGGGCGGTGCTCATCTCTGTTTCAAAGCCAAAGAGCCAGCACTGTCCGAAGACGTCTCCATGGTCATGTGGCTGGCATGACTAAATGCAGAAGGCTCACGGAACACGGTTACCTTCCCACCAAAGGTGGTCCCTATTTTCCTATTTGCATTTTTACGTGCTTTTGAACTGCTAGGTTGGCAGAAGCTGGGACAAGTAACGGGAGCTCACTCCATTAGGCAGCACTAGGGATTTGAACCGCTGAACTGCCAACCTTTCTAATTGACAAGGAAACTTTACCTTTACTGCTCCATCATGCTTTACAGTTTACAAGGTCAGCATATTGCCTCCAATAATCTGGGTCCTCATTTTACTGACCTCCCAAGGATGGAAGGCCGAGTCAACATTAATCCCTGTCAGAATCAAACGCCAAGGTGTGGGTAGAGTTTGCTTACAATACCGCATTCTAACCATTGGGCCACGAGTACTCAAATGCCAAGCAGAGGGGCTTCTTTGAATGGACACAACTGAGCCAAGAACCCAACTGGACTTGGGAACTAGACAAAGGATCTAGATATAGATAATAAGTTAACAACTGATTTGCAAAAAGCAGACATCCTAGGTGGACCCAATCTCTATAGCCACCATTGTCCTCCTCCTCCTCCTCCTCCAAATCACCCCCAAATGTTTTATTTTCAATGATGAGAATCCTAGCAGTAAAAGTTTGAGAGATAATGATGGTCAATGAAATAAACTCTTCTCCAAAGGCCCACTCGTGTTGTTTCAAAGGTTATGCTTCCACCAAATGTCTACGCTTCTCAACTCTTTCTCTCTTTACCCAAAAAACTGTGACCAGGTTTGTCCTCCATCACACGGATACGTCGAGCTCCAGCAGGGATCACGGCTGCTTCGATATAACCTACAACCAAGAAAAGGAATATATGAGCCACCACAGTATATCCCAAAGTAAATTCCCAGGGAAACTGACAAGTGGTGGTTGGGGCATGCAGCCCTTACAGTTTGAAGAAAGAAATTCACCACTCCAACACTCACGTTGAAATTTGGTGAGAGGCTGCGTCGCACCAATTTCAAAGATGTGAATTACGATTCGAACGGGAGAAGGAAATGAATGTGCCCCCATTTCAAATTCAGTTCCTACATAACTAAAATTACGACACAATAAACTCCAATTGGTGATCTTTGGATTTTTCATGCGATCAGAGCTCTGTTAAAATTATTGTCTTGCTGTTGCAACTTGTTCCATGAATAAAAACTGCTCTAAGAAAGCCTTTAAAGATATTTCAGTTTCTTGGGGCTTCAATTAATTTGCCAGCCATTTGAATTTGTAGGAAACTTGATTCCATCCTTCACACTTATTCAGTCGCTGTGGCCGGCAAGCCATAATTTATGGCTAACCATACTCTGCCTGTCCATCCAATTGGTTGATTTAATAAATTATGGCTCAACAAATTATGCTTTTTCATAAGTGGCAAATTATGACAATGCCTGCTTGAGATAAGCATGAAGGCCATACGATAAAAATTGAATGAACTACATCTATTTCTCCCAAATAATTCAATGAATGCATCATTGGAAGACTTAAGAGTCCAGTTGGAAAGATGGAGAAAATCTAACTATGTGGTTGCTAGGAGTAGGAAATAACTTCTATACTCAATCAATCAATCAATCAATCATGCCCATCCTGGCTAGTCACCCTTCTCAGACTAGGTATCCTGCTGTATATCTGGAAGGGACCATATTGGAAAACTTGGATTTCGTTTCTACCTGAAGCATTTCCTATCAAGAACAATATGATAATAGAGCATCTGTTTCAATAACCATTCCTTGGTTGTTGTTGGTTTTTTTGTCTTTTGTCTTCCCCTTATTAATCTTTCTACGTTACGATCCCCACCCTGACTATACATTCATTTTTCATTTTCTTCTCCTTTCATTAGTTTACCCAAGAAATAGCTTAATACCACAGGAAGGAAAACGGGGGGGGGGGGGGGGGGAGGGGCTACAATATCTGGTGCCAACATGTTGGGGTCAGCACTGCTATGATTTCAGTGTATCTGACTATCATCTTGCCTTTGGTGTTAACTATTGTTTTAATCGTAATTATTACAACCACAGTTATGTAAGGGATCATAACAGCTGTCTAACATACAGCTTGGCAGCAAGAATTTGGGCTTTCTCTTATTCCGCTTGTTCAAATTGTATCGAACCATCATGTTCTACGATGGCAAATTGTAGCTGGCAAATTATTTCCACCGCCCTTCAGGAATTTGAACGGTTTATATTCCTTTTGCAGGAAGAGTCAACATTACAGATGTTCTTCAGTATTTGAGAAATTTAGTATTCTCGTACAGTTGTTTCATTAGCAACCTAAGCAGTGGTAGGATTCAAATAATTTAACAACCGGTTCTCTGCCCTAATGACCAGTTGGGTAGGCCTGGCTCGGTGGTCATGTGACTGGATGGGCATGGCCAACTCATTTCGATGGGCGCTTTGTCTTAGCTGCTACAATGTAATAAGGGTTAACTGGAGAGGCAGTTTCTGTAAGCAGGGCAATAAAGATCAGGCTAGAAATAACACCAGAATGTTGCCTTCCTGCCTTCCTGCCTTCCTGCCTTCCTGCCTTCCTTACAGGATTAGCTCTGTAAAGATTTCTTCCAACAACCAGTTCTCCGAACTGCTTAGAAAGTTAACAACCGATTCTCCCGAATAGGTGCGAACTGGCTGAATCCCACCACTGAAGCTAAGTAACATCATCATGCCCTAATGATGCACTGATGATGTTGCATAGTTTGGTAATGAAATCTCTGCAGGAATCACTAAGCTTTGAGAACACTAAGATCCCAACAGGTCAACTCTAAGTTACATATATACATTTACTTTTGGAAGTCTATATTGTCATATTATTGTGGGCTCTTTTTTAGCTTTAGCTTTATTATTGTTGGAGACCAGCAGCTGTTTGGCGCCAAACCTAACTAGAGTGATATACAAACCCAGTAAAATAAATGTTTATATAAATTTTTAAAAAACAACAATACCGACAGACCCCAAACCAAAGATTATCATCACCGATAAGGTGACATAATCTAACAAGACATAGTCAAAGAGAAGAAGGTAGAAAGCAGCCTGAAAGAATATATTTCACCAATGTTAGAACAAACTTATGGACATCCTTTAAATGTACAACTTCTAGATTTTATCCAGGAATATAAAAATATACAAAAACAATCTTTTTTTGGATCCTCCATGGCTTCCAACTAGACCCAGATTTAAACGAAATATCCACTGAATGGACACATCAAAGCAATACCAATATTCAGGAGAAATGGAAGAACACAGTCCCAATGGGAACAATCTTCAAGTCTTTTTCCATATTATAAGTGAAAACCAAATGCAGTCGTACCAGGAGCTGGGCAATTCTGATTTGAATAAATAGATAATTAATTAAATTCTGCCTATTGAAATCTTACGGGACTCGGTGGCTCAGTGGCTAAGATGCTGAGCTTGTCAATCAGTTTGGCAGTTCGAATCCCTAGCGCCACGTAACGGAGTGAGCTCCCGTTCCTTGTCCCAGCTTCTGCCAACCTAGCAGTTCGAAAGCATGTAAAAAATGCAAGTAGAAAAATAGGAACCACCTTTGGTGGGAAGGTAACAGCGTTCTGTGTGCCTTCGGTATTTAGTCATGCCGGCCACATGACCACGGTGACGTCTTTGGACAGCGCTGGCTCTTCAGCTTTGAAATGAAGATGAGTACTGTCTCCTAGAGTCAGGAACGACTAGCACATATGTGCAAGGGGAGCCTTTACCTTTATTGAAATCTTATAGAAGTTCACTTAAGCACTATTTGTTTCATCTAACTTCATGGGATTTTAGTAAGTAAACGTGGATGTGTGTCTATAGAGATTCTCAATCATCCAGGTCGTGATTGCCCCAAAGGAGTTTTTTCCCCCAAAGGCAACTGGACTTTTTTCGTTTTTCCTTGAAGAGGTTGCGCTTCTCATCCAAGAAGCTTCTTCAGTTCTCTTTTTCAGTGCTCCGCTTCTTGGATGAGAAGCGCAACCTCTTCAAGTAAAAAACGAAAAAAAGTCCAGTTGCTTTTTGAAAAAACACCTTTGGGACCAGTAGATGTGGAGTTTACCAATTATTTATCAAATACAATGCTACTTCTATACCACTAGACTCCTGGGCTTTTGATTTTCTTTTTACCCTTATAAATTACTGGAAAACAATTTCTCAGCATTGAGAGAAATGTGAGTCTTGAGTCTCTCACCATTTGGAAGCCACCAATCCCTTAGCAATCCGTAATTGCAGCATAGGTTCCAGAAAGATCAGTAAATTTCTGTTTACTATGACCAAACAAACTCTACGACAATTAAATCGTTCTCAACTTTCAGTGGAATCTGGTCCATTCCTTCCGACGCAGTTAGGACAATTGTGCTACAATAGAATAACAGTCTCCGTCCTTTTTAGGTTCCATTCCAATCCAATTTAGCTCAAAATAATTTCAGATCGAACTATAACATTTCCAAAATCTCCTGGGAACTCTCAGTTATTTGTTAATTCATAGTATTATACCCAATTGCGCTTTACCTCAGAAACAATCCTCTCTTTCTCGCACACAATCCTCTTTCTGTCCTGTCTGTGTTACATCAAGGCCTCAGGAATGCACAACTGGGCTTGAGGAGAAATGTGTGTTAAAATTATACCGTAGGGCTCACATGAGGGGAGACACCTGAGCCGATGGGAAGAGAGTGGAGCAAAGGGGAGAGTAAGATTGCCTTTATCCCTGTGAAGGTTCACAGCGGGAAAACAGCTGGTGCTGGGCCTTCCCTGAGAAATGTGGAAAGACCTAGTCAGCAATCGTTTCCTTCAGTCTTTGATACCATAATTCCGGGTTTTTTTGCCCTCTTGCCATGGAGTCCTTGGAGGAAAACCATAACAAGAAACTAACAGAGTTGGAAGGGACCGTAGAGGTCTTCTAGTCCAATCTTCTACTCAGACAGGTGACTCTATACCATTCCAGACAAATGATTGTCCAATCTCTTCTTGAAAACGTCTGGGGTTGGAGCGCCTACAACCTCTGAAGGCAAGTCATTCCCCTGGTTAATTGTTTTCACCATCAGGAAATTTATCCTCAGTTCTAAGTTGGTTTTCTCCTTGATTGGTTTCCATCCATTGCTCCTCATCCTGCCGTGATTTCTTGAAGTTATGGATAGATTTCAAAGTCAACAGCTAATGGCATCAGTGGTGAGTTTGGAATTCTTAAAGGAATTCTTATAATTAGCTGGTTCCCAGAGTATCTGCTAGGATTTCACTGAATTAATATTTTCAAAGGCAAGGACACTTCTATGAAATGCACTCAAAGATTTCTCCATGGTCATGTGGCTGGCATGACTAAGCACCGAAGACGCAAGGAATGCTGTTACCTTCCCACCAAAGGTGGTCCCTATTTTTCTACTTGCATTTTTACCTGCTTTTGAACTGCTAGGTTGGCAGAAGCTGGGACAAGTAATGGTCGCTCACTCCGTTACGCGGCACTAGTGATTTGAACCGTCAAACTGCCGATATTTCTTATCGACAAGCTCACTGAGCCACCACGTCCCTTACATGCAATACATGCCGGGTGCCAAATTCAGTGTCCGAATTTGAGCACGTGTCCATGGGAATGCTGTAATAATCCTAGAGTATGATTCTGGCCATAAGTCAGATTTTTCGGTGCCATTGTCACTTTGAATGGTCACAAGAGGGAAAAAAATCACAGGTCAAGGATTATCTGTACAGTGAACCCAACTTGTGCTAAAAGTTAGAATTATGGAGGACCCCATTCATCAGAAAATGAATGTCCAAGATACACTTTCTCCCCTTGAGAACTCAGTGAAAAGATTCATATGAAGAAAGGACATGGACAAAAGAGCTTTGAAATACCATATTTTTTGGAATATAAGATGCACCTTTCTCCCCCTAAAAGAACCTCCGCATACCCCATTTTCAGTCTCGGCATCCCATTTTCAGCCTCCTCACACCCTGTTTTCAGCCTTCGCACCCCCCATTTTCCATTCAGTCCGATCGCCACCGCCTGGAATGGGTGGAAAATGAGGCATGTGGAGACCGAAAACAGGACGCGGAGGCTGAAAATGGGGTGTGCGGAGGCGGCAATAGTCTATGGCAATCCCTGCAGCCTGAAACAGCTGATCGTCGCCCAACAATCAGCTGCTTGTGCTAATCAGGTTGCACTGAAACTGAAACTGAAACAGGTTGTTTGCTGCAAGGAGGCAAATTGCTGGGAGGCAGAGGCAGATTTTTTTTCTTGTTTCCCTCCCCAAAAGCTAGGTGCGTCTTATACTTCAGAGCATCTGATACTCCCAAAAATATGGTATATCCACAGCTTCTCCTTCGAGAAGGATGCCATGTCAACATTTCAAGTCAACGAAAGAGCACAGAGGAAGACCCAACACCGAGAGAGCATCTATCAATCTCCCAGCACCACAGAAAGCAACCCAGGCATCTTACACGAGAAACACCTGGGCACTGCCTTTGTCCTGGCCATCACACAGGTGGAAACTTTCTTACATTGACTATTGGAGACTAAGAAGAAGAAGAAAGGAATTGGCACAGGATTAGTTCCACCAGCAGGAAATGTTTGCACAAGTCAGCAGTCAGCAGGAGTCAACTTTCTTCAGGACAAACTGATCAGCAGCAGGAGACCATTTTCCTCGCAACAGCTTTCTGATATCTGTTACAAAGCAGTCCTCTTTGGGGAAGCAGCTAACTTGGATACTGAACAGCAAATCTGAATTGAAACAAAACAGCCGAGTACTCTAATAGGACTCGGTTGGACTTTGACAAGAAACGCATTTCAAAATATATGAATAACCCATTGCTTCTCGACTTTTTGGAGAAGCTCACGTTGCGTTTATAAATAGCCCATTTTGTTCAAGATCGGTTATAATTCTCAAGGTGGCTTGTTTCCCATGGCACCGCAAAACAATATGGGCATCAAGCTATCACACGAAACCCAAAATAGAAAGAGAGTGAAAAAGGGTCAGCAATGATTGGCAATTAACATCATCAGCAGATTTTTAAAAAAACCAAAAAGACCCAGGCACTGTTACTTTAACTAGATAGCAGAGGGGAACAGGCAAAAGAGGATGGGGACAAATGATAAAAAAGAGGAATAGAGTAGAATAGAATAGAATAGAATAGGATAGAATAGAATAGAATGGCATTGGCAATGGCAATGGCAATGGCAATGGCAATAGCACTTAGACTTATATACCGCTTCATAGTGCTTTTATAGCCCACTCTAAACAATCTGGGTCCTCATTTTACCCACCTCAGAAGGAGGGAAGGCTGAGTCAACCTTGAGCCTGGTGAGATTCAAACTGCCAAACTGTAGCTAGCAGTCAACTGAAATAGCTTGCTGCACTGCACTCTAACCACTGTTCCAACTTGGCTCTTGAATAGAATGGAATGGAATGGAATGGAATGGAATGGAATAGAATAGAATAGAATAGAATAGAATAGAATAGAATAGAATAGAATAGAATAGAATAGAATAGAATAGAATAGAATAGAATAGAATAGAATAGAATTCTTTATTGGCCAAGTATGATTAGACCCAAGGAATTTGTTTCCGTTGCATAAGCTCTCAATGTGCATACAACAATAGTGATAAGCAACAAAGTTATAGTCATAAGAAGACAAGGAGATAGGAAATAGGGAAGATGCGAATTATGATGATAATATTGCCTTTTCAGATAGTTTGACAGGCTTGTGGGAATTAGTTGTTTAGCAGAGTGATGACATGGGGGGGAAACTGTCCTTGTGTCATAGGGAAAAATGGGTCTTCTATGCCAGCTGTGGCATCAAAATTGTTCCTTCCATGCTTATGGAATTCTGTCATTCAAATCAGATAAGTTATTCCTAGATGATCAGGAATAAATTGATAAAAGTGCTGACACATGGAACATAGAATCACAGGGCTGGAACTGACATTGGAAGTCTTCTAGTCCAACCACCTGCTCAAGCAGAAACTTCTATACCATGTCAGACAAGAGTTCGTCCAATCTCTTCTTGAAAACCTCCAGTCATGAAGCACCCATAATGTCTGAAGGCAAGCTGGTTAATTGTTCTCACAGTCAGGAAATGTCTCCTTAGTTCTAGGTTGGCTCTCTCTTTGATAACCTTTTATCCTTACTTCTTCTCCTGCTCTCAGGTGCTTTGGAGAAGAGCTGAACCCCCTCTTCTCTGTGATATCCTCTAAAGTACTAGAAGAAAGCTATCATGTCTCCCCTAATCCTTCCCTTTCATAGGCTCCCTCAAACTTTTGTCATATGATGTAGCCGCCGGACCCTTTCTTAATGTGGTTAATTGTGGCTTATCATTATAACACGTCTATGCCAAAATGCTGACTGGTGCGGTGGCCTAGAGGTGGAGCTCTCGCCTCACAATCAGGAGACTGTGAGTTCGATCCTAGGTAGAGGCAGATATTTTTCTCTCTGGGCACAATGAGAATACATCTGCTGAATATAACTCCGCATTGGCAACAGGAAGGGCATCCGGCCAGTAAACAATCAGCTCCATTCAGTTGCCCAGACTCCACCCTGCAAGGGATTATGGGGGTCATGAAAAGAAGATGATGATGGTTATGCCAAATGCCGCAAACATTCAAGTTCAATTAGGAACTTCCAGTCTTCCTATGTGCAAAAATTACTCACCCATCCCTTTCGTATGGTTGAAGTCACCTTTCACCACTTTGCAAGTTTTCCCATTTCCGTTGCAAATGCCACAGTGATCTTCTTTGGCAGAGGATCCAATGATCCCATCACAGCCGATTTTCTAATGGGGATCAAGAGGTTTTTTCCCCCGTTATTGTCATAACAAAAAAAGATTTTTAGATATTTAATCTCCTTTAGAGAGATTACTAAAGGAGGGTAAATCCTGGATACTCATTTGAAGAAATAATCTCAGAAATAAAAGTAATTGTCAATTTACAACTGCTACGGATACCAGATTTTATATTCCTAAGCAAGGCAGTTAAGTGAGTCGCATCTGATTTTACAACCCTTGAACCCAGTTATTAAGGAAACCTTAAATGGTTCTTAAGTGAATCACACAGTCATTAACCAAATCCACCTTTTCCAATTGATTTCACTTGTTGGAAGCTGGCTGGAAAGGATTTAAATGATGATCAAATGTCCCTGCTATACTGCAAACGGCATATATATATATATATATATATATATATATATATATATATATATATATATATATATATATATATATATATATATATATATATATATATATATATATATATATATATATATATATATATATATATATATATATATATATATATATATATATATATATATATATATATATATATATATATATATATATATATATATATATATATATATATATATATATATATATATATATATATATATATATATATATATATATATATATATATGTCAATTGCCAAGCTCACTGCTGCAACACTCATAAGTGTGAGGACTGATCATAAGTCACATTTTTTCAGTGCTGTCATTACTTTGAACAGTTGCTAAATGAACAATTGTCTGTAGAGTAAACCTCAATTATGTTAATCAGCTGATGTTGCAAACAGTCTATGTAGCTACCAATGCACCAAACTGAATGTCACTTAGCCTTCATATCCAGTAGCTTGCTAGATATTTTCCCTTATCTGTTTTCTGACATTTGGTTAATATACAGTAGTAGCATTTAGACTTACATACTGCTTTACAGTGCTTTACAATCCTCTCTAAGCGGTTTACAGAGTCAGCCTCTTGCCCCCAACAATCTGGGTCCTCATTTTACCCATCTCGGAAGGATGGAAGGCTGAGTCAACTTTGAGCCTGGTGGGATTTGAACTGTGAAATTGCAGTCAGCCGGCAGTCAACAGAAGTAGCCTGCAGTCCTGCACTCTAACCATTGCGCCAGTGTGGCTCATTTGTTTATATATTTGACTTCTGATAGATCAAATGTAATTGGTGGATCAATTATTACATGCCATGAGCCCCTTGATTCTAAGAGGTACAATATATTTTTGGAGAAGAGCTGAAGAAGCTTCTTGGATGAGAAGCGAAACGTATTGAAAGAAAAACCAGAAAGTTCAGATACCTCCTGAAAAAGCATCTTGGGGACAATACGTTTTTGGGCTTTAACCTGGTCAGAATGTTCTCAGTGGGATCTTTTACAGAGGGAAAACAATACTTGGATCAAAGAAAAAAAAAATCCCCGTAATTTATGGCCTTCCCCTCTGCTGATTGCAACCTTACTCAGCATTGTTATGTGGCCACAGCAGAATAACTCTGAAGAGATACACCAGTGGTGGGATTCAATTTTTTTTTACTACTGGTTCTGTGGGCATGGCTTGGTGGGCGTGACTTGATGGGTGTGGCAGGGGAAGGACACTGCAAAATTCCATTCCCTCCCCACTCCAGGGGAAGGTTACTGCAAAATCCCCATTTCCTCCCAATCAGCTGGGATTCAGGAGGCAGAGAATAGATAAGGGTGGGGCCAGCCAGAGGTGGTATTTGCCGGTTCTCCAAACTACTCAAAATTTCTGCTACCGGTTCTCCAGAGCCTGTCAGAATTGGCTGAAAAGTACCTCTGAAATACATCCTAAACAGATCAAAAGTTACTTATCTGGGTTCAGGATAGTCAGCACAGAATTCTGCTGAAACTCTTGTATCGTCTTGTATTTTGAGATCTGCAAGCGATTTCAAACTACACGGGGCAATCCCCATTCAATGTTCTATCAGCTCAAAAGTGTGAGATCAATCAGGGCTTTTGGCTTAATTCCTCTACGTTATTTTTTGTAAAAGTTATGTCATTTCTCTTGGCACACAATCTGAATGTTTACCCAAATACCGAGTGGGTGCTTCCAACAAAGCTTTTTAAAATTCCTCGGGGAAAGAGCCCATTCATAGCTTTGTGTGTTACTTCACTAGCACAATTATAATTACTGCCTCATGTAAAAAAAAAAATGACAATGTCCTTTCACGGAGTAGTGTAATGCTTCCCGTATGCTCAGCCTGCCGTAGCAGATATTGTATATAAATATAAATATTGCCGTTGTTAAGTATCATTCTGAAATTTGATCGTGCCAAGATGATATCACTGTAGCAAATTCTTCCAACTGTCAACACTTGTTCACACTATAGTAATCATATAGACCAGGGATTCTTAAAACTTTTTGCTTTCAAAATCCATTCCCATTTTTAAAAATTATAGAGGATTTCAAAAGAACTTTTGTTCTTTTTGTATAGGGTCGGTCTGTTTGTCTGTCTGCCTGCCTGCCTGCCTGCCTGCCTGCCTGCCTGCCTGCCTGCCTGCCTGCCTGCCTGCCTCTCTCTCTCTCTCTCTCTCTCTCTCTCTCTCTCTCTCTCTCTCTCTCTCTCTCTCTCTCTCTCTCTCTCTCTCTATCTCTCAAGATATATTTACCATATTAAAAATTACAATTGATCCCTTCAGACAATATTTATTTATTGAATCATGTAAAAATAACAATATAAAACCATTAGATATTAACATAAATAAAATCAGTTGTTGCAGAGAGGCCTACAAAAGAACTCAGAACACAGTTCAAAAATAGACATTCATAAATTATTTCACTGAGATAAAAATTACTATGACACAATCAATGAGGCATGGATTCCACTAAAAAGCATTGCCAATACTTTAAAGCCTTCTACACATATTATGTATGTCCTTATACTTTCTTAGTCAAAGTATTTAGTGTGTAGGTGTCTCAATGAATGAAAACTGAGCAAAAACGAGAAAGAGTGTCCTCAACAAATTAATGCAAACGTTCTAGGTTTTTCTTTTAATTAAGAGAGAGAGAGAAAATAAAAGAATGGAATGCTAACTGATGTCAGGATGGAATGCCTTAATCTGGACTGGTCTACTCCCTCTCATTTGGAAGCCCAACCTGAGTAATAACTTCCCTTACCATTTTTAAAGAAAAAGTGCTCAATGACAACTTTTCTTGAAAAAAATTTCACTTGACTTGGAAAAATCTTTCTGCTTCTGTTAAAAACTGTTCAGGGATTCCATTTCAATGGAATCAACAAGTGTTCAGTTGAGCTTTTGCAGTTTAAAAGACGGTCGGTAACCATTTGAATTAAAGTCACGGAAGCATAAATTTCCCTGACAAAAAGAGTCGTGTTGCAGATGGGCAGCCATACAAAATGTATGAATGTATGAATGGATGTATGAATGAATGAATGAATGAATGAATGAATGAATGAATGAATGAATGAATGAATGAATGAATGAATGAACAAACTGGTATCTTTTCTTCAACAAATACTAAGCAGAAATGCACACTAGGGAATCCTTATGATCTCTTTGGAAGATCCTAGGTCAGTGATGGTGAACCTATGGCACTCGTACCACAGGTGGCATGCAGAGCCATTTGTCAGGGCACGCGAGGCGCTGCCCTGTCAACTGGCCAGGGCACATGCGCTGGCCAGCTGAGTTCACCCTTTTTAAAGCCATGTTTCGCCCTTCCCAGGTTCCAGAGGCTTTATAGGAGCCTGGGGAGGGCGAAAAGAGCCTCCCCCCGCCCCCCGGAGGCTTCATGAGCTTTCCTGAAGCCTCCGGAGTGCAAAAAACCAGCCCTACAGGCAAACCGGAACTTCAGTAACGGACTTCCGGTTTGCTCGGAGGTTTGTTTTGACTGCTCCGGAGGCTTCAGGGAAGCACCCTGAAGGTCCCTGAAGACTTAGGAGCGCTCAAAATGACCGGAGGGTCGTTTTGACTGCTCCGGAGGCTTCAGGGAAGCCTCCTGAAGGTCCCTGAAGCCTCTGGAGGGCTTCCGAGGGGTGGGGGAGGCTGTTTTTGCCCTCCCCAGGCTCCTATAAAGCCTCTGGAGCCTGGGGAGGGCGAAAAAAGCATGCAAAAAATGGGGGGGTCATGCCTGTAGTGTGCGCATGCGCACTGGGGGGTGTTGTGCATTGCATTTTGGGTGCGGCACGCCCGCACACGACACCCCTGCGCTTCCCCCACTTATGGCTCGCGAGCCAAAAAAGGGTTCGCCATCACTTTCCTAGGTCCTTTGACTTCATTTTTCTTTGGAGTTCCCAACAAAAGAAATATATTCCAAAATTTGAATTATAGATGTTTTGCGTAAATAAGCACACCCAGCTGGAAGACTGGCAAGCAGCATCTCATATCTTTTCACCTCTGAAATACCGCTTGATGAAAAGAGGGAATCTTCAAGACATACCCTACTCATTGCATTTGTTTCTTCTTGCCTCCTTGAGATGCCGGAGGAGAAAAATGAAATTATAGGAGCAAAACTGCCAACATTGGGCAGAATTGAAAAAGTTATTTAGGTGAGTCCGATAGTTTGCCCATCCCTTAGGGAAATTCCCTCTCCTACTCTTGAGCCATTCTGCAAATCGTCTATGAAGCTGTCCCCAGTTCCTAAAAAAACAGTTTGCTGTAGGGTGGAACAAGCTAATACTTTTCAATAAAAAAATATGTCAGCAACCTCTTTGGGCACACAGAACTGTTTGGACAGTTATTTGTATCTTGGCTATTCCTAAGTGGATGAAAATGGGAAAATTGCCAAGTGCTTATCTAATGTCATTTTTTTTGGGGGGGGGGAGTGTGCTGAAAGTGATTTGAGAATGGAGTTTTCCTTCCTTGGGTATGAACTTCTATTTCTTTCATCCCTTCTGTTCTAATCAGCCTCTTATAGGATAAGAACAAGAGCACACAAAACGTGCCAGAAATTTACTCTTTTTCTTCACTTTTTATATCTTTAGATGAAACGTAAAGAAAAAAAATATCTTATATAGACCATTGGCCCACTTAATATTGTGAACAATGTTGCTTTCTTTTGGAGGTATGCTGTCCTATCTAGGCAAGGAGAGCTACTTGAGAGCATTCAAATAGGCTTCTGGGGTTGGTAGAAGGAAGTAGCTACATGTTCTGATATAAACCACATAGTAATAGCAATAGCAATATAAACCCGCCATCCTGGGCCCAACGTTTGGGAAGCCAGGCTCTGCCTGTCACAAGCCAGGACAAAGGGTGAGTGATGGAGGAGTAACACCTCCTTAAAAAACCTTGGTCCAGCTGGCCCGGCTGGTAGCCCCTCGTAAGGGCCCCTTTCCAGGGTTACAGGAGAAGACGGTCAACGGTTTTGAAGGTGGAAGAGGGCTCTACGCCCCAACGGCAGATAAAGCGGCAGAGCCATCTTCTAGGGGAAGGGAAACTCTGATGATAAACCTCCACTGCCTTGTGACTCTATCCACTACTGGAAAAGCCTTCAGGAGTCAACCTCCAGGCAAAATCCAGAGCCAGAGTCCCGGAAGCAGTTCGTGACTGTGTACTGGTTCTGGTAACTCCTGTGACGCAGCTGGAACCAAACGTATTGGTTCTGCCGTTCCACTGGACTATTTCAGCAATGCGGAGAGGGGGATCTGCTGCTTGGGTAACAGTCCATCTTCCATATTAATCTACCCAGGCCTTATGCTGGAGAGGACGCTCCAGCTTTGACCTCTTCTCAGAGCACGATACCATCGTCTTTTGAGACTGAAGGATGCCAATACAATACAATAGCAATAGTACTTAGACTTATATACCATTTCACAGTGCTTTTACAGCCCTCTCTAAGCAGTTTTACAGAGTCAGCCTCTTGCCCCAAACACTCTGGGTCCTCATTTTACCCACCTCAGAAGGATGGAAGGCTGAGTCAACCTTGAGCCGCTGAGATTTGAACTGCCGAACTGCAGCTAGCAGTTAGCTGAAGTAGCCTGCAGTACTCCACTCTAACCACTGCACCACCTCTTCATCTTATGATGAGTGATTGAGGGAACTAGGTATGTCTTTCAAAGAGAAGTGATAAGATAGCTGTCCTCCTGTAATTGATGGTCTTTCACAGAGAAGAAGGGGTTCACCCAAAATTGTGGAAACCTTTTGGGAAAAAGTATTTTCTAAAAGTAGCTAACAACACCATTTTTGGGGGGAGTAGTACCATAGGATTATATATCAATGGAAAGATAATTTAATCAAGAATGGAATGCAATAACCTTTATGGAGGACTTGCTATCAGAATAGCAGTTATAAAGAAGAAAAGTGAAACGAGATGTGCAAAAATTATCACCATAGAAAAATATGAGATATACAAAAATTACCACCACATCAGTTCATGCCTTTAGCATGAATTACAGCAGGGGTGTCCAAACTTGGGAACTTTAAGACTTGTGGACTTCAACTCCCAGAATTCCCCAACTTCTGGGAGTTGAAGTCCACAAGTCTTAAAGTTCCCAAGTTTGGACACCCCTGAATTACAGCCTTACAATGTTTGCCATTACAATTTGCCGTATGCTCTGGCTGCAACATTGGCGCATGGACGCCAAGTATAAGTGGAAGCTGGCATCATCTAGCCTTCCCAAGTCTTTTAGTTCTGCAGCTGTTATAATGTGAAACCAAGATTGAATATTGCTTCTATTAAGTGGGTTTTATTGCTGGGTCGCTTCTGACTAAAAAGTTTCTTTAGTTGGCTCCATAGATTTTTCAATTGGGTTAAAGTCTGGGCTATTCCCAGACCATTTCAGCAATGGAATATGATTATCTTTAAACTCCCCCCCCAAAGTGGTGTTAGTAGCCATCAAACCTCAAAAACACACTTTCCCCAAAAGGTTTCCACAATTTTGGCCACTACTGTATTCTCCAAAGCTCCTGGGGGCAGAACAAGAATAATAGGAGGAAAATTATCCAAGAGAGATCCAATCTAGAACTAAGGAGAAATTTCCTAATAGTGAGATCAATTAATCAGTAGAACGCCTTGCCTCCAGAAGCTGTGAGTGTTTCATCATTGGAGGTTTTCAAGAAGAGATGGGAAGCCATTTCTCCAGAATGGTATAGGATCTCCAGCTTGAGCAGGGGATTGAACTAGAAGACCTCCAAGGACCCTTCCAACCTTACTATTCTATGTTCTATGTTAACTTCACCACTCTGCTTTCTTAAACGAGTGTTTCGTGGCTGCCGAATTCACCGTGTCTGCAAAAATGAGGAATAGGCAACTTCCCTGGATCGCAGGGATCTCATCAGAGTTCTCACCACAGAATCGAGAAATTCCAAACATGTCCACCCACAGACTGGTAGAGCATAGGATTGCTATGTGTAGAAAATCCTGCGTTAAGACGCTGATATTTTCTGGTTCTTTTTTTAAAAAAAATAACTTAATTAGTGAGATGAACTCTGAGATTTTTCCAATGGATTCAATAGGTCAACCAACCATCTGCTGAGTTGAGGGAAGGCACTTCCTATGTTTGACGTTCTGCCTTCCCTAGTAGCTGCAAGAGATTTCTGTGGGACCAGGTTGGGTTTCCTGTCTTGGACATGCCAATGTAATGTGCAGGTTGATAAAGGTACTTGCCATCACTAGGAACATCGTTCTGTTTCCTGTACTAGTTCTCCACCCCAATACACTGATTTTAGTAGAGCGATGTTGCCAATCCAGCAAGGCCGATTCTCCCATCAACACAGAATTCCAGATGTTTCTCCTCTAAGAAATTCAACTATTGGAGTTCAAATGAGGGACCTTCAAAGAAAATAGTCCATAGTGACCTACGCTTTTGCTATCACAAAATTCCTCCTGAATTGTAATGGGAGCCAGACCTCAATTTTGCAAAGGTTTTCTGTACACAGTATCAAGTATTTTTCCATCATGTTTAATACAAAACTCAAACTTTTTGGAAACCCTGTTCCTTAGTGCTTGGTTCTTAATGTCTTCCAATTTATAACGAAATCATCAAAAGATAACCCCATCCATTTCTAGCACACAGCAAAAAATGCCAAACCTCCTGGGATCCTACAATGAGGACGCAGCAACTGAATGTCTGTATCAGTTTTTTTTCCATCTAGAAGTAAGGGGAATAGTTACTTCCATAGCAATAGCACTTAGACTTATATATCACTTCATAGTGCTTTTACAGCCCTCTCAAAGCGGTTTACAGAGTCAGCCTATTGCCCTCCAACAATCTGGGTCCTCATTTTACCCACCTCGGAAGGACGGAAGGCTGAGTCAACCTTGAGCCAGTCAGACTCGAACTGCTGGCAGTGGGCAGAGTTAGCCCGCAGTAGCAATAGCACTTAGACTTATATACCACTTCACAGGGCTCTACAGCCCTCTCTAAGCAGTTTACAAAGTCAGACTCTTGCCCCCAACAATCTGGGTCCTCATTTGACCCGCCTCGGAAGGAGGGAAAGCTGAGTCAACCTTGAGCCGGTGAGATTTGAACTGCCGAACTGCAGCTTTGCAGTCAGTGGAAGTAGCCTGCAGTACTGCACTCCAACCACTGCGCCACTTCGCCACTATAGCTACAGCCTTGCATTTCTTTTCATAAATATTATACTATTTGTTTTCAGTGGCCATGCCTTTCGTGAAACTCAGGATCACAGTACATTTTAGATGTTAGTTCAGATGAAATAGCGAACAAAAATTTTTTTACTCCACCTGGCACTTGCCATGAACACAGAGGTCGGTCTCATAAGGTCCACAGGGCGTACCGTCAATGACCCTATCAGACACCAACACAGGAGACTCTTTCCCAAACGGAGAACAATACAGCTCACAAGGCTTTTCTGAAAGAAAAACAACAGATGATGTTAACTAGTCAGGTCATGAAACGCCTACAAGAAAACCGCCAAGCGCAGAGAGCACCAAAGACTCTATAGTTGAACCCAGAGCTACACAGATCCTCTTTTATTGCAACCGATTTTAAATTTGACCAACTACCAGAAGCATAACACACCAGACCAGGGGTGTCAAACTCAAGGCCTGCTGGCCAGATCCGGCCCGCGGGGTGCTTAGATCTTGCTCACGGGGACATCCTGGAAACAGCAAAGGCCTGGCCCACGGTGACTCTGCCAGTGAAATTGGAGTTTTCACCCGCAGAGGGTTGCAGGTGTATGGAGCTGGTGGCAGAATCAGACAGTGAGGAGGCTGACTAAGCCACGCCCACCATGGCCACGCCCACCCAGCGACCAGGCAGAGAACCCATTGCCGAATTTTTTTTATAATATAATTTTTTTACATTTTTTTAAACATTAAAAAAAATCATTAAAAAAATTCTCATCCATTACGTACAGCATGTCGTTTGGTTACAAGCTTTGTGCCTCCACATTTTCAGTCACATATACAGTCACAAATTTTTCATCTAATATGAATAAGGTACCTTACTTTCATTTTACATCATGTGTTCAATTACAATTAATATTTCTTTCCTTTCAGCAAGCCTAATTCCCTTGCATTCTTAATTATCTATTTAATAACAATATACCTTTATGCAATCACTTATCTCATTCTAATTGTTCTTACAATGTAAAATCCCCCCCCAACTATTTATGTTTATATGTCACTACTTTCAATTATGCATAGTCCCATTGATCATCCATCAAGTATGTTTATGTTCATTGTTGTCCTTGTACATCATACATTCCAACAAAAATATTGTTCCTTCATTTTTGAATAAAGTAAAGTGCTGAAATTTTTGAAGCTTACCCCTGGATGTGATGATTAGAAAGAGTAGATTATGGAAAGAAGGAAACGTTGATGTAACCTTAGACAAAGAGGACAAGTATAATTGTATTGATCACTATTGCTGTTAAGAAGACCGGAGGGTGTTTAATTATTCTTTCTACTTTTTTCTATCCTTTCTACTTCTTTTTCTCTATTTCTGTTTTCGCCCCTTCTATTATTTTGCTCTAATTCCCTTATCTGTAACTCAAATGTTGCATTGGTTTTGGCCTGTGGGAAAACTTCTTTAATAAAAATTATACAGTGGTTCATCCTTAATTGGTTCGGGGAGACACGATGAGTACCAAAAATAAGGAGTACCCAAACAAATCTTTCCCATAGGGAATAATATAGTGAGTCACAAGGCAGCTAACACTGACAAGTTCTAGCTTGTGCGTTGAGTACCAAACAAATGATGACTACCGGGACTAATTTTCACTTCAAAATGTATTGAGTACCAAATTTGATGAGTTTCAAAGCAGTTGAGTACCAAAGTACCCCTGTATGCAAAACGTAGCGTTTTCATCAGCTAAAACTTACCATCCACGATGACAGCTGTCCATAAACTTTTCTTCTTGTTGGTCGAGCGGTCCTGAGATTGACACTGTTGGTCTCGGAAGGTGGACACTCCTCTGGGACACGGCAAGTTTTCACACACAGTGTGCTCCACACTTGCTCCTTGGCAGTTCTTACCTCCAGGGCCAGGCCTGTTAAGGGAGGAAAAATATGGACAGCTTGCATTGGTTTCTATCCCGTTATCCACAAAAGGTTGATGGGATATTTTGCACCATGTTTCTCCGAAAATAAGACAGGGTCTTATTTTCTTTTGATCCCTGAAATAAGCGCTTGGACTTATTTTTAGGGTGGTCTTATTATTTTTGAGGTGCAGGAGGCGGTGAGCATGGTCACCTCATGGCTGCTCCTGTGTTGCAATATTTTCGGGGAGGGCTTATTTTCGGAGGAGGGCTTATTTTAGCGCATGCGCTCAAAAGACCAATTGGGCTTATTATCTGGGGAGGTCTTATTTCCGGGGAAACAGGGTAAATAGAACTTCTTTTTGGACTGTTTAGAAAAGAAAACACAAATTCAAAGCAAAAAAAGATTTTCTTTGAGATGAATTTGACTTCTGGTGATTTCATACACCTTTCTGAAAACATCCATACGGACTAATGAGAATAGCAGCTACGACAGGGCGGGGGGGGGGGGGGAAGGCAATAAGGACAATAAATCAGGACTTAAAACAACAGAGGGCAAAATTCATTCAGGTACGGTCATCCTACCTACCATTGATTGAAAACAAAGAAGAAGTGTTTCACATCTAATGCAAACTTGTTTATGTTACATTTTTGAGGCAACTGACAACCCGGAATCTAGTGCTCTTTCTAAACGTGTGTTGAAATTTGAAATATTGTTTAGTGATTTAAAACACACACACACAAACACATCGCGGAAGATCTGTATCAACAAAAGATTAATTCCGGAAAACCAGGACTGCCAATAGCCAAAGTGGCAAGCAAAAAAATGGGTCATGCAGAAAGTATGTAAAATACATCTTGCAAATGCTTTTAAGCTACTCGGTTTAGTAAAGGAAGGGGCCAAACGGAATTTATGAATGGAAAAATGAGAAACTAAAAGAAACAGAGATTGGCAATACTGATTGTCCTTATTGCAGATTTACAGCCACTGATCATCTGTCCTCAAGTCACATTCAGACCCACAAGGTTTTTTAAAAAAATATATGCTGTTGTTTTACACACTTAAGTTTTAAAACAGTCTTAGCTGAGATCGGTAGAGATTTTTCTGGAGCTTGAACGTAGAACAGAAAAAGAAGTATTTTTCAAGAGAGGCTCACAATAACACTCTCCCTAACTGTGCCAATTATTCACGGCAGCGATACAGAAGTGGTTTTCCATACTTTCCTTCAGGATGTTTTGTTAAACATCCCCATCCAACTGACACCCTTGGGATTTACTAGTGGCCTCCCATTCCAGCGTTAATAAAATCTGACCTTGCATAGCTTTTTCAAGGTCAGCCAAGGTCATCTGCTAAAATGCAGAGAAGATTTACCAGTCCTAGGAAAGTAATGCTTTGGAGAGGGGATATTGTGTGACTGACAAACACAATGTGGCCAAGTGCCTACAACATGCTCTCCAAAAGTCGCCTGTCAGCCCTTCAAGACAGCCATGAGTTCTAATACTACCATTAAAGTAAGATTACAGTAACAAAATCTTGCAAATCTGAAAACATTTCTCAGCTTTCCCCACCGGTACTATTCAGAGAACTGGTGATGGGGGGCTCTTTCCGGGATGCTTTCCACTCTCCCATTCCTTCTGTGGGCTGAGATATCTCTTGCCTTACCCCTGACTAGTCTGTCAATAAAAAAAAACTAGTCAACTAAAATTCAATACTAAATTGGGGCCAGATAAGGCTCAATGGGATTCAAGAGGAGTTGGACTTGGATCATTTGTGGCAATGTAACAACTCTAAGCTGATGACATGTTTAATTCCACCCCTCCCCAGCTCTGCCTCCTCTTCGCCTACACTTTGTTAATGAAAACCAGTGAGAATGAGAGATTTAAGTGGCAAAACTGCTTTCAAATAATAGCTGTGATGGAGACGGGTGTGGTTTGGCTTATCCAGAAAATAGCTGCTGTTCTGAAACATGCAGGAATGAAAACTGAGAAGACTATTCTCCGTTTAAGTCCAGACTCTCCAAATGCTTTCTATCCCTTGAGACACAATTCCAAGTAAAGCACTGAGCTTCAGCCTTTACCATGCTTTCTTTTAATTTTCTAAAAATGCCTCTGGTATTTATTGTAAATAAATTTGTAAATTTATTTACAATTAAAGCAATGGTGGATGCTTTATAGCATGATTGTCCACTATTAAAATCATCTTCTTCTCCTTCTCCTTCTCTTCCTCCTCCTCCACCGCCACCTTCCTTCCTTCTTCCTTCCTTCTTCTTGAACAGGCACCACATCAGTTACTCCTGAATTAGGTAGCCGAGAAGCAGATGGGCTGGGCTTCCTATGAAGACATCTTTCAATGCTCCCTGAAGTGCTTTAAAGGTTTAGAGTCTCAGCGGAACGAGTCAACTTACGGAGGGTTGTCACATTTGCGTTGCCTGAACCTGGCCCCCGTTTCACACGTCCGGCTGCACATGCTCCATTGACTCCAGACGCTCCAGTCACCATCAATGTGTTCAGGGATGGGGGTTTTACTGACACACTCCCCCATTCGGCACCACTGGAAGGAAAAGAGACAAATCTTGGTTTGGCTACTTGAGAACCGTGACGCTTGCGGTCAGATTTAGTTATCACATCTAACATTGCGCTAAAATAAGCCCTACCCCCGAAAATAAGCCCTCCCCAAAAATATTGCAACACAGCAGCAGCCATGAGGTGACCACGCTTACCGCCTCCTGCACCTCAAAAATAATAAGACCTCCCCAAAAACAAGGCCAAACCCTTATTTCGGGGGTCAAAGGAAAATAAGACCCTGTCTTATTTTCAGGGAAACACAGTAGTACCAATACTCATCCTTGTTAGGGATGTAACCCTAGGCTTGGCTTGCCAATGTATATAAGCTAAGATTACTTTACTGTTACTTTAAATGATTCAGAGATGTAATTCAGCTATAAGAGGGAGCCAGAATGGCTGTTAGATCTCTCTCTCTGTTTTGTTAGAAGCTGGTCGGTGTATTTTTGAGGTATTGTGGTTTGCTACTGTTAGCTACTTTGTGGGTTAAACTGAGAATATTGATAAGTGACTGAACCATGTATGACTTGGACTGTAAACTGACCTCTGAATATATATATTTCTACATCGTAAACTACTATATTTTTATACTATTCAGTGTCTCTGTATGCTGGTTTGTGCATGTTATTCCATATCACTCTCATTACGGTTCTCTGCATACTCACTCTTCTAACGGGGAGCTTAATTACTTAACAATCCTTACTATCTGGTCCAGAGGTGTAAAAACAGTTTTTTTCAGAAATAAAGTTGATTTTCTCCAGGAGTTTTACCTAGTCAGCCCCACATTCTGTCCCATCCAGAGGAGGATAAATGTATAAATGTATTTATGTCTGCTGCTGTTAAGAAGAGCAGAAGGGATTTAATTCTTCCTTCTTTTGTTTTTTCTTTCTTTTCTACTTCTTTTTCCACATTCCCTTTTTCACTTGTCTATTACTCTATTTCCCTTATCTTTAACTGAAATATTGCATTGTTTTTAGTAAGTGGGGAAACTTCTTTTATAAAAATTATACAGTGCAGTGGTGGGATTCAACATTTTTACTACCGGTTCTGTGGACATGGCTTGGTGGGTGTGGTGTAGCTTGGTGGGCATGGCTTGGTGGGAGTGGCAAGGGAAGGATACTGTAAAATCTCCATTCCCTCTCCACTCCAGGGGAAGGTTACTGCAAAGTCTCCATTTCCTCCCAATCTGCTGGGACTCAAGAGGCAAAGAATAGATGGCCAGTCAGGTGGTATTTACTGGTTCTCCGAACTACTCAAAATTTCCACTACTGGTTTTCCAGAAATGGTCAGAACCTGCTGAATACCACCTCTGATACAGTGGGACCTTAATACTCATCATTAATTGGTTCTGGGCAACACAACGAGTACCAAAAACAATGAGTACACAACACATTTTCCCCCTAAAGAATAATATAGTGAGTCACAAGGCAGCCGATACAGACAAGTTCTGGCTTGTGCATTGAGTACCAAACAAACGACAACTACCGGGACAAAGGTTTTGCATTAAAATGCGTCAAATACCAGATTCTATGAAGTAGAGTTGATTTTCTCCAGGGGTTTTACCTTGTCAGCCCCACATTCTGTCCCATCCAAAGGAGGATCCAGTTTGGTTTTACAAGAGGCATCCCCTTCCACAAGGCACCAGAGACCAGCGCACATCAAATGCTGCCAGCAGAAAGGAAGAATTGAAATTACTTTGCTTAGAGATGCCACTATTGCAAGGAAAAAGGCACAAAGCTTCATTAAACCTCTCCGAATGGAGCATTCTCTGATTTCTTTTTTTACTTTTTACAAATACGTTTTCAAAAAAAATAAATCTGCATGGAAAAATTAACGAATGCATCAAACAACCAAGCACATCCTCAAATTCAGAAATCAAAGTATTCCTCTACAGAAGATGAGAAGGGGAGAGAGTTTAAACTGTTTTCATGTTAACTGTGGTTAATATAACTTTGAAGAAACTGCTGGATAATGTGCAATAAATCAGCCATGGAGTTTGACTCACAGATTATTAATTGCAATGGTTTTTATTTGAAAAATTTAACACAGTAAAATGAATATCAGTTTGCATTTGTGGACATGTTTCATCACAATGTAAGGGAAAACTCATGAAACATCTATAAAATAAATATTTTCTATTTGCTCTCCACCTTACGGTGAGATGGGCAGCAAACAAATTTAATAAACATTTTTTAAAAAAATATTTATTTTTTAAAAAAGTAAATAGCATCAGAATTTCATTCTGTGGACCATTGTGTACAAAGAAAAGTGGCAATAAAGGTTTTCTTTTCTTTTCTTACCTTACCTTACTCTACCCTACCCTACATTCTATTCTATTCTATTCCACTCCACTCTACACTATTTTATTCTATTCTGCAGTTATTCTATTCTATTCTGTTCTGTTCTGTTCTATTCCACTCCACTCCACTCTACTCTATTTTATTCTATTCTGCATTTATTCTATTCTATTCTATTCTATTCTACCCTACCCTACCCTACCCTACCCTACCCTACCCTACCCTACCCTATCCATCTTATGTTTGGTGTTGCCAACATTTAGGGGGAAACAAAGGAAATTCTGTAGGCCTAACTATCCTCAAGAATTTGGTATTTTACAAACATTTCACACACAAAAGTCACATTCAAGAATTCCTTGAATAAGAAAATCCAACACGGAGGACTAAAAAAATGAAACCAATCGTCAGGAGCTTCAACTGAGGAACACAAACTCGTTTCTCCCTAGAAAACTCATTGGAAAAATTCTTTATTTTAGTCCCTTGTACCAGGACCACCTTTCAAAAGATACTTTCAGAGATGCTGAGGCTAAGAAGAGGTATGAGAAACCTCTGAGAAACACAAGTTAGCTTTCTTTCTTTCTAAAGAAGGCGAAGCTCCCTTTTTTTCATGTTGCTTAAGGAGCTTGCCAGGATCAACATAAACAAAGTAGAACGGTTAGGATTTGAAATTCAAGCACGCAACCCAAGCCTCTTTATTACTTTGGCACATCGTTTTATGAAAGAGGGGAAAGTAGGAAACAGACACCTTATTTTCGTATCAGATTTCAGGTAGCTGGAATTGTTACAATAAGGAAGATTGAGGGACTATTGGGCAGGATCTATTTTGACTCCATTTGGATTATTTATGAATCCACTGGCAGCAGTAAAGATCCATAATAAAGCATATGGGCTAGTCGTTCCCGACTCTAGGGGGCGGTGCTCATCTCTGTTTCAAAGCCGAAGAGCCAGCGCCGTCCGAAGACGTCTCCGTGGCCATGTGGCCGGCATGACTAAATGGTAAAGGTGCACGGAATGCTGTTACCTTCCCACCAAAGGCGCTCCCTATTTTTCTACTTGCATTTTTAACGTGCTTTCGAACTGCTAGGTTGGCAGAAGCTGGGACAAGTCACTGGAGCTCACTCCGTTATGTGGCGCTAGGGATTCGAACCGCCAAACTGCCGACCTTTCTGATCGACAAGCTCAGCGTCTTAGCCACTGAGTCACCGTGTCCCTTCGTAACGCAGCGGTAAAGATCCACAATAAAGCTTCAGTCACTGAGCAAGTCACCCACCCTCTGCAGTTTAAGCAATGAATACATTCTGTGCTTTACATTCTGACCTATTGCACAGCAGGTTTTAAAAAAAAAAAACAAGGAGAGTGTGACATTGAAAACAATGAAATATTTCTAATTTTCATACCTTGCCAAAAAAAAAAAATACTGTCTCCAAAGCAAAAGGAGGTGTTTCCTACCATGTGTTTGCCCCAGGAAGAAACCTCTGTTGTATAGTCCCACAATAATGTTACCATTTTGTTTGTTATCTGTTCTTTTATGATCCATATTACCTCCATATTCTTACAGAAAGTTGCATTGGTTCCAAAGAGGATCTGGCATTGCTCATCGGCACTATAATGCATTCCTGGGAGTTTATAAGGCAGGCGGACAGCATAGTGGCTACGGGGGTCTGTCACCAGCAAACAGTTGCTGACTTTGGACCTGGGGAATCAAAAGACATATAGATGTGCTCAGCCATCTCAGTTCCAACATACAGTCTGCTAGGGAATTACGTTATTTCTTAAGGTTCTTCAAATTCAGAAAATACCATTCGGGCCTACCAAGAATGCTAAACGTGCTTTGCAATATATAGTAAATTTTACAGCCAACATTAAAAGCACTAGCACATGAGCACTAGAGGTGGAGCTCTCGCCTCACAATTAGGAGACTGTGAGTTTGATCCTAGGTAGAGGCAGATATTTCTCTCTCCGGGCACGATGAGAATATATCTGCTGGATATTACTCCGCATTGGCAACAGGAATGGCATCTGGCCAGTAAGCTCCATTCAAGTTGCCCAGACTCTACTCCTCAAGGGATTATGGAGTCATTAAAAGAAGACGATGGTTAAAAGCACTAGTGCATCAATAAACACCAGGGCATGTCAAAACACCAAAGACCTCTGTGGAAAATACCAGAGATACTGAATGCAATTTTAAGAGACACGCCTGAAATTAAATTCCTGCTTGATGATGATCTTAAATTATAACAGGGGAAATCTGCTCTATTGCTTCTCAACAGATTCTGGTGAACAAATATCACATCAGCTCTAAAGGTTGGCTAGAAACAGGCAGTGACTTTAGGAATTAAATTGAAAATGGTGGTAATTGCCATTCAACCTCCTCCGTCTCCTGCACATCCTTGGAACATGATGTCTAATCGCACCTTCTCCAGCTATCACGTCAAAAAGCAAAATCATGTTCTTCATTGCTTCATTCTACTCAGGGCCTGGGTTGGCAATGGTACAAGGTGCGGAAATGCTGTATGGTGGGACATGATAATGCAAGATAAGTCTTACTAGACAGTACAGAGGGGAGGTAGATACTTCACTGAGCACTGATGTTGGCTCAGAGTTTGAGAGAGATCAGCGGAGAATCTCAGGTTTCTGTTATTTTTGCCAATGCTTGTTAAAACACAGAACCAGATATTTATTCCCCAACTGAAAGAGCCATTCAGAAGCATCCTAACACATTTCTATTGTCACAAAACATGGGCAGAATTTGAAGTAAAAAAATGACAGCAACTCCAGGATACTTTTCAAGAAGTTGTCAAAAAGTTGTCAAGCTGACATTTCGCCATCATAAAAGCTTCTGTTCTCCTGCCAATAATTTTTCTGAAGGCCGGGATGCATAAAGCAGAGCCAGGTTGACTTCAGGACCCGTCACTGAGAATCGTTCCTCATTTCAACCGAGAAGATAAAAGACTATGGATTATGATTCAAATGTTTCGCAGTTAGCAAGTATTCTTACTTTAAAAACTTTTCAAGGTCATCTCGGCTGCAGGAAGACCAGGACAGGTCACTGGGGTTTCTGCCCTTCACCCATTCTCCAGACATGATGTGAGATCGCCCAGCGCAGGACAAGTGGTCATCATCGTGACTCATACCCATGCTAAAAGAAGAGAGGAGAGAGGAGAGGGAGAGAGGGAAGGAGAAAGGAAGAGAGAGATGAAGAGAAGAAGAAGAGAGAGAGCAAATGTGAGAGAGGGAGAAAGAAAGGAAGGAAGGAAGAGAGAGAGGAAGAGAGGAAGAAAGAGAGAGAGAAAGAGGAAGGAAGGAAGGAAGGAAGGAAGGAAGGAAGGAAGGAAGGAAGGAAGGAAGGAGGGAGGGAGGGAGGGAGGGAAGAAGCAGATAGGTTAACAAACACTGTGCCTATGATTTGTAGATTCAGATTCTTAATCTTTTTAAAAAAATAATAGAACAAAATACTTTTGTATAATATAACAAAAACAAAACACACTTCTTCGATGTTGGCAGACCCAAAGCTCTGGAAAAGAGATTTTGAGACAGATAACCTAACCAGCTGCTAGCTTAAGAGCTCATATAGTTTAGGTATTGGAATTGTTCAAAGAGTATGTTACAGAATGAAAAATATTCCGAACTGAAGAAGCTTCTTGGATGAAAAGCAAAACGTCTTCAAGGGGGAAAAAAAACACCAAGGAAATCCAGTTGCTTTTTGGAAAAAGCATCTTTGGGACAACCATGACCTGAATGACTGAGAATCTCCAGAAACGTAAACGATCTAAGCCAGGGGTGTCCAAACTTGGGAACTTTAAGACTTGTGGACTTCAACTCCCAGAATTCCCCAGCCAGCCATGCTGGCTGGGGAATTCTGGGAGTTGAAGTCCACAAGTCTTAAAGTTCCCAAGTTTGGACACCCCTGATCTAAGCCCCAGAGTTCACTGTAACAGCATTGCCAAAAAGGCATTAAGAGTTGTTAACCTAATTTTGCGAAGCTTCTTCTCCCGCAACATTGTACTGCAAACTGGGGCATACAAAACCTTTGCCAGACCAATTCTCGAATACAGCTCGTCTGCCTGGAATCCACACTGTATATCGGACATTAATACGATTGAAGTTCAGGTTCAGAGGTATTTCATGAGAGGAGAATTCCACTCCTCTGCTCACAATAGAATCCCTAATGCCACCAGGCTTGAAATTTTGGACAATCTGGAACTACGCTGCCTGTGGTTTGACCTAAGCATAGGACACAAAATTGTTTGCTACAACGTCCTACCTGTCAATGACTACTTCAGTTTCAACCGCAATAATACACAGGCAAACAATAGTTACAATCTCAATATAAACCGCTCCAAACTCGATTGCAGAAAATACGATTTCAGCAACAGAGTGGTCAACGCCTGGAATGCTCTACCTGACTCCGTTGTTACATCCTCAAATCCTCACAGCTTCAACCTCCGACTGTCTAGCGTGGACCTCACCCCATTCCTAAGAGGTCCGTAAAGGGAATATGCATAAGAGCATAAGAGTGTGCCTACCGTCCCTGTCCTACTGTCTCCATTTATTTGTACTCATTTCCTTCTTCATGTCCATGTTTATACTCAGACCTGTTATCTGGTTCATGTTTGACTAACTAAATAAAATAAAAATAAATATAACAAAGAAGTTGATTAGGGATGATCCAGTTAGTGGGCCTTCTTGATCTAAAGCAGCATATGACAGCCACAACATAATAGGAAAAGACGTTACACATGTTTCTATTGAAAAACGAAATAGCTCGTTAACAGCTGGAAGCCCAGTGCCTCAACAGATGTGCATTCAGGAACACCCAGACCCCTTTATTCAGTGAAAGGCTCGTAAACCTCACTTAAACAATGCCTTGGTGTTTTGTGCATGGAGCTCTTGTGGTTGAGGTCATGTAATCCCTTCCTGAAATGAGCTTCTTTTTTTAAAAAGGGAATTCTGGGAAAACTGCTCCTCTGAGCCACTTACAAAGACCTCTCTGTCTTCAGACTCAAAAGGCGAAAATAAGTGGGAAGTGCAAGGAATGTTATTAATTGCCTTTAGGTTGCCCGGCTCTATTCAAGGAGGATATAATATTCTCAAGGCTGTACAGTTCATTAAAATGTTAATTGATGCTAGTTAATTTGCCCGTATTGCTTTGACCGAAAAGAACCCTTATTGGAGGAATTGGGTATGGCTAGTCTACTGAAAAGGACTTAGGGTGGTCTGACCTAGGCTTCCTGAGAGCATGAAGCAAACTCCTGGTCCCGACAAAAACACCTTTTATTAATTGACTGTGAATTCTACTCATTCACATCCAGCAAAGTCTTTCAAGGGAGGATTTACAGTCACAGACCTTATCTGGCTTGGAGAGCTGCCAGGCCGATATCTGCAAAACTGGGCAAGGAGTCTCGGAGAGTCACGAACCAATTAAGCGAACTAATTGTCTCCTGCAAACTCCATTCCCCTTTCACTCCTCTTTTATTTCCTATGGGAGGGGCCATTCATCGTCCACCTGTGGCCTTACTCTCAAGTCGAACCTTGTCCCTTAGCTGTTCCCTTCGTCTGGCAACTCTGTGCATGCACACACTGGGAACAGGCTCCAGCTGTTCTCCTGCCCCACTGATGTCTGACTCTGAAGGCAGCTGATCATCGGCATATGGCTCTGGCCCCCCTCTCTGCCTCCGACGCAGAGCCCTCATCAGAGCCTTCCCCAGACTCCAGGGCTGGCCCATGTTCCTCCCCAACCTCCTCACTGTCCGAATCTGCTGCCAGCTCTGCTGGCAGGCCAGAACACAGGAGTGACCTGAAAGCAATATTCCATTATTTAAGGGGCTGCCACAAAGAAGAGGGGGCCAACTTATTTTCCAAACCATCAGAAGAAGACAAGAAACAATAGATGGAAATTAATCAAGGAGAGAAGCAACCTGGAATTAAGGAGAAACTTGCTAATAGTGAGAACAATCAACCAGCGGAACAGAAGTTGCCTTCAGAAGTTGTGGGTGCTTCATCACTGGAGGCTTTTAAGATGAGATTGGACAACTATTTGTCTGAAATGGTCTAGGGTCTCCTGCTTGAGCAGGACTAGAAGACTGGCTGGACTAGAAGACCTCCAAGGTCCCTTCCAGCTCTATTCTGATTGATTGATTCTCTCAGGATTTCTCCACAAACAGAATCTGCTTCCTACCCATCTTTTACTAGAAGGGCTCCGGAAATAGGATACAAGAGCACCTTTCCAGAGATCTCAGATTGGGATAGTTTGCCCCCACCCCACACCCTTTTGGAAAAATGAAACATGAATTCAATACTTTCTGATGTTTGATATTCCCAAAGAGGATTTCCTGAAATAGGACGGGATTATTACAACAACGTCTTACTTTCCCACGCAGCCCATTCCTCTTCTTCTTCTTGCTCAAAACAATTCATAGCTAATTTCACCAGGTTTGGGAGCGAAAGATGGCTAAAACATCAGGGCTGATGCAGCTGTTGTAAAAACTGGAGGGAACGGAGGAATTTGTTCATATGTCGGTGATGCTACCCAGATACCTTTTCCATGGATGAATCAAATAATCAAATATCAAATAATAGGCAATCCTCGACTTACGACCTGTTGAGACCAAATTTTCTGTCGCTAAGCGAGACATTTGTTAAATGAATTGTGTCCAGTTTTACGACCTTTCTTGCCTTGCAGTTAGTAAGTGAATCACTGCAGTTGTTAAGCTAATAACATGGTGGTGAAGTGAATCTGACTTCCTCATTCCACAATTAACCAGTGGAACAGCTTGTCTCCAGAAATCGTCGGTGCTTCATCATTGGAAGTTTTTAAGAAAAGACTAGACAGCCACTTGTACGAAATAGTATAAGTTCTCCTGCTTGAGCAGGGGGCTGGACTAGAAGACCTCCAAGGTCCCTTCCAGCTCTGTTCTATTCCATTCCATTCCATTCTGTTTCAATCTATTCTACTCTACTCTACTCTACTCTACTCTACTCTACTCTACTCTACTCTATTCTTCCATTCCATTCCATTCTATTCCACCCCACACCACTCTACTCTTCCACTCCACTCCACTCTACTCTATTCTTCCATTCCATTCCACTCCACTCTACTCTTCCATTCCATTCTACTCCACTCCACTCTACTCTACTCTATTCTTCCATTCCACTCCACTCCACTCTACTCTAATCTACTCTTCCATTCCATTCCATTCTGTTCCATTTCACTCCACTCCACTCTACTCTTCCACTCCACTCCACTCCACTCCACTCTACTCTTCCACTCCACTCCACTCCACTTCACTCTACTCTAATCTATTCTTCCATTCCATTCCATTCCATTCCACTCCACTCCACTTCACTCTACTCTAATCTACTCTTCCATTCCATTCCAATCCATTCCACTCCACTCCACTTCACTCTACTCTAATCTACTCTTCCATTCCATTCCAATCCATTCTATTCTATTCTATTCTATTGACTTTGCTTGTCAGAAAGTCACGAAAAGTGATCAAGTGACCTTGGGACACTTCAAATATTATAAATATGAACCAGCTGTCAAGCATCCAGATTTTGATCACATTGGCATGGAGATGCTACAATCTAAATGTGAAAAATGGTCAGAAGTCACTTTTTTTTCAATGATGTAATTTCGAATGATCACTAAACCAGCGGTTATAAGTCGAAGATTATGTATTCGGTATTATAATATATTATGAGTGTAGAATTCAAAGCAGGAGGGAAATGTTCCTACTAGTTGCTTAATTAAGGGAATCTATTTTCAGACATGATTCTTCAGGGTTCCTTAGAGCAGAGTAGAGAAATACAATAAAGCAATATAAAGTGGATCTAGCTCAGTGGTGAAATTCAATTTTTTTACCTCCCGGTTCTGTGGGCGTGGCATGGTGGGCGTGGCATGGTGGCCGTGGCAGGAGAAGGATACTGCAAAATCTCCATTCCCACCCCACTCTGGGGCCAGCCGGAGACGGCATTTGCCGGTTCTCCGAACTACTCAAAATTTCCATTACCGGTTCTCCAGAACCTGTCAGAACCTGCTGGATTAAACCCCTGGTCTAGCTGTCTAGGGAGACTCTCAGTCATCCAGGCCAAGGTTGTCCCAAAGGTACTTTTCAAAAGACAGCCAGATTTTCTTGTTGTTGTTTTTTTCCTTTTGAAAGACATTTTGCTTCTCATCCAAGAAGCTTCTACAGAACTTCCTGGATGAGAAGCAAAATCTTTTCAAAAGGTAAAAAAAAAAGCCAAGAAAATCCAGTTGCCTTTTGAAAATCATCTTTGGAACAGTAGGTCTAGCTTAAATTTCTTGCTTCCCCCCTCCCCCTGTCATCCTTATACAGTGTTGGACTACAACTCCCATAACCCTTGGACAACATCTGGCTGGAGCAAACTGGCTCAGCTTCCAGAGACTAACGGTCTCACCCCAAAACTTCACTAGAATCAGCATTCTGCTTGATGAGAACATGCAGTTATAACTAACATAAACCTTTCTTTGTCTTATTAAAACAGTATTTTCCCCCTTAGGACCATCTCAACACTCCACCCAGTGCCACAAAGCCTTTTTCCCATCCCAATAAAACATTTATGGTTGGCTGTTTGGAAACATTCTACTTCCCCCCCCTCCTTTTGGTCAATGTGCCTAAAATAAAATTTGGGGGGGAAAAACAACAACTCGAAAGCTACAGCTTAAAATAAAGCTACAATAAAGCTTTGAAGAAAGAGGGATAAAAAGAACTGCAATGTTCTATAGGATAAATCCTGCTATCTGGATGGAAGCTGGGAGGTTTTCGTTCAAAGCAGTCATATCACATCTTTTTGACTCATTTTTTTCTGTCCTTGGTGGAGCTGAATGTTAGACATTTTTACTGGTATTTCATACTGAAGCTGCATTAACTGGAAAGAAGCCAGGGGCTGAACTGATTCAGCATGTTAAAACTTGTTGTGGCCTGACAGCACAGTCAGACAGTGAGGAGGTTGGGGAGGAACATGGGCCAGTCCTGGAGCTCTGTGTCGGAGGCAGAGTTGGGGCCAGGACCGTCTGACAGTTATCAGCTGCCTTCGAAGTCAGACATCAGTGAGGCAGAAGAACAGCTGGAGCCTGTTCCCAGTGTGTGCATGCGCAGAGCTGCCAGAAGAAAAGAACAGCTAAGAAATCAGGGTCGACTTGGGAGTAAAGCCGTAGGTGGATGGTGAATGGCCCCTCCCAAAGGAAATAAAAGAGGAGCAAAAGGAGAATGGGCTTTTGCAGGAAACAATTCGATTGTTTGTTCGTTCGTTTCAGGAGTGTGAAGATCGGTTCATTTGGAAAATATTTACATGGCAGCTTTCTAAGCTAGATAAGGTCTGTGGTTATAACTTCACCTTTGAAAGACTGTTCACCAGGCCTTTGCTGAAGGTGAACGAGAGGAATTCACATTTGCTTAATAAAAGGGGTTGTGTCGGAACCAGGAATCTGCTTCGTGCTTTTCGGGGAAGCCTAGATCAGAACAAAACTATTTCATTTGCCTAAGCAGCAAATCTTCAGGTACACAGAGATTAGCTTTATAATCAGGGATTTGAATTTGGACTTCATGGCAGGGAGCTGAGAAGCTCATTCAGGATCACTCAAGGTCAGTTGACAGAACTCTCTTCAGATTTCGCTTTGCAAATGTCAAAAAGGGTTGGCAAGCAGGATGAGACCTTTAGATTACCCTGACCTATATTAGCAGTCTGGCTTTCTAAATTAGCTGGATTGAAACAAAGCATTTTTTTCTGCCCAACATGCTTCTAATTTTGGCTCTCACTCTTGTTACTAGAAGCAGGGAATTGGACTTAGGCTGCCTTCCTGAAGTTAGGTTCCAGTTACATCAATCCTTAACCTTTTCTAGGTAGGTCCTGGAAACTGAAGACCTCTTTTTTTCATCTAGGCTTGCCTCAGTGTGGGACGGTTGTGTGTAGGAGATCTTGAGCTTGTTTGGTGCCTGATTGACCTCCAGGCCTGTTTTATTTCTGTTTCTGAATTAGCCAGAAGTTCCTTTCCACCCTACACATTCCTTACCTTCTTCTAAGATGACAGTCTTCCAAACATCATCAAAAAAGCACAACAAAGAATGTTCTTTCTGTGCCAACTCAGAAAGCTCAAACTGCCCAAGGAGCTGCTGATTCTGTTCTACAGAAGAATTATTGAGTCTGTCATCTGCACCTCCATAACTGTCTGGTTTGGTTCTGCAACCCAACAAGACAGACACAGACTTCAATGGATAATTAGAACTGCAGAAAAAAATAATTACTACCAACCTGCCTTCCATGGAGGACCTGTATACTGCACGAGTCAAAAAGAGGGCTGTGAAAATATCTACAGACCCCTCATATCCTGGACATAAATTGTTTCAACTCCTACCTTCAAAACGACGCTATAGAGCACTGCACACCAGACACAAGGACAGTTTTTCCCCATATGCCATCACTTTGCTAAACAAATAATTCCCTCAACACTTTAATTAGTCTGCATTACTATTAATCTTCTCATCGTTCTTATCACCCATCTTCTCCCACTTATGATTGTATGACCATAACTTCGTTGCTCGTATCCTCACGATTTATAGTGATTGTTTCCTGGTATGATTTGATAGCTTATTTGTACCCTGTGACTATCATTAAGTGTTGTACCTTATGATTCTTGATGAATGCATCTTTTCTTTTATGTACACTGAGAGCATCTGCACCACAGGCAAATTCCTTGTGTGTCCAATCACACTTGGCCAATGAAGAATTCTATTCTATTCTATCTATCATTGAGGGGCACTCACAGAGAAGAGGGGGTTGACCTAAAGCATGTGAGGGTAGGACAAGAAGCATAGGATGGAAATGTATCAAGGAGACATGCAACCAGAATTAAGGAGAAATTTCTTGATAGTGTTAGGACAATTGATCAATGGAATGGCTTGCCTCCTGGAGCTGTGCTTTAGGTCATCTCTGGAGGTTTTCAAAAATAGATTGGACAGTCATTTGTCCAGAATGGTGTAGGCCAGGGTCTCCTGCTTGAGCAGGAAGAACTCTTAGGACCTTTCTAGCCTTATGATTCTATGAGGACTTAAGGTCTGCAAAACTATTTTGCAACAGGGAGATAAAGTTGGACTTCTGAAATGAGTAGACTCCATCCTACAGGCTGAATGGAACTGCGAGTTCTTTTTGAAAGAATCTAGACTTGGTAATGCTAAGCTGAAGTCCAAAAACCTTCAAATTGACAAGCTGGAAAAAGATATTGCTTTTAACCATCTTCAATGTTCTTGCCTGCAAAACTAGGAAACATTTGTCCCAAAAACTATAACAAAGGAGATCTCCAAATTATGGGCTTTTAGCAGGATGGATATTTTGTCTGGCACTGATAATAACCCCGTTTCTTCCAGAATCACAGAGTTCATCCATTCTCCTTCAAACCCACAATTTAAAAGCACCCTTATTATTCACTTCAGTGGCAAAAGGCTGCCAATATTGGCAGGCATAAAACAGGAAACTGACAGTGGTGAAGAAGTGCCTTGAATTCTGTCCAGCATCCTATCAATTCTTGATCGGTTTCCTTTCTTTCCAATTGCAGATAGGTGATTGGACTGCTTCTCTAGAATCCACCAATACAGACTCCATCAGTCTAGTTTTCTCAACCAACTCCTTAAGCATTTCTCTAATCCAGTGTTTCTCCACTTTTGAGATTTGAAGATGTGTGGACTTCAACTCTCGGAATTCTGGGAGTTGAAGCCCACCCATCTTCAAGCTGCCAAGGTTGAGAAACACTGCTCTCACATGTTCAGGGAAATGACAGCTTGCCTCCATGCCAGCTAAGCAACCTTTGTTTAAGTGCATCTTGCAGAGTTTTTACTTTGACGCACTAGCACTGGCTGGAAAACTCTGAACTGTGCTGAAACTTGGGGAGAAGAGCAGCCAACAGTCATCTTCGTTCAATCAACAGTTTTGTGGCTCAGCAGTCTGTCCCTACTCAAGTTCATTCTGCTGAGTAAACCAAAGACACATTAAAGAGCCAGCCTACAATGAGCTGGCAAAACCAACCACTATTTTGTGCCAGAAAGATTCTGGTTCAACCTACAGTGACCTCGGCGAGCAATCAACTCTTTCAACCAATGATGCAAGTCCAAGGAGGCTAAGAGTTCTTGCTGTGCAATCTTTTTGAAGAGTGTTTCATTTCATCCACATTTTCATGGCTTCCAGCATCCCTTCAGTGGCTGACTGAACTGGAATCCAAATCTTGTTGTTTTTGTTGTTTGTTGTTTGTTTCTTCTTCTTCTTCTTCTTCTTCTTCTTCTTCTTCTTCTTCTTCTTCTTCTTCTTCTTCTTCTTCTTCTTCTTCTTCTTCCTCCTCCTCCTCCTCCTCCTCCTCCTCCTCCTCCTCCTCTCCTTCTTCTTCTTCTTCCCCTTCCCCTCCTCCTCCTCTTCCTCCTCGTCCTTCATCTTCTTCTTCCTCCTCTTCTTCTTCTCTTCCTTCTCCTTCTTCTCTCCCTCTTCTCCTTCTCCTTTTTCTCTTCTTCTTCTTCTCCTTCTTCTCCCCCTTCCCCCTCCTCCTCTTCTCCTTCTCCTTCTTCTCTTCTTCTTCTTCTCCTTCTTCTCCCCCTTCCCCCCTCCTCCTCTCCTCCTCCTCCTCCTCCTGCTTTCCCAAATTTTGTATTGGAATTCTCGGCTGAACAATGTTACAACTTGCACTGGAAGCGTATATGAGCTAGAGAAGGTTTTGCCTGAAAATAAAGGCAATTTTTCTAGCTCTGTTTTTTTTTAAAAAAAAGAAAAAAAAAGAACAAGGCAGAAATATGATGGAATTGATTTATAACTGAGTAAAGGCAACACTGAGATGGATCAGAAAGATGCTAATTACGCACTCCTAAAACTGGATAAATTACAGTGCATATAAATCGGGACGCGAAATTAGTAAAAACTGAAATTCTGGTTTCATAAAGCTGGACATTTTTATAGCTAGCTCTGTTCTTGGTGTATTTCTTTTGAAAGCCCAAGAGCCAAAAGGAACAGAATTAGAATGAGAATAGATTTGCAGATTATTTATGACAATCTACTGTAGATTCCCTCTTTGTTCCATAAATATATCAGGGACCAAACAGAAGGGCAGCTGGGTTTGAGCAGCTGGAACTTTATTTGTGGATCAGAGCAAATTTGTCTCAAAAGATTCTTTCTCCATTTACTGGGGGTTGAGTGAGTTTGGCTTTGTACAAGGACTGAGGTCTAGACCACGCCTTGTTTCTCTTTTGTTATGATATCCATCTCTCAACCCACATTTGAGATTAATAAAAAAAAGATCTGTGTTTATGCCCTGAGGAAAAGAAACAACGAAATAGACTGATTAAGAATTAGGGCTATGAAGAAGCTCTGCTGAGAGAGTTTTCTCCTGAAAATTTCTTGGAAAATTTCTTGGAAGTGCGGTTGGATGTTTCCAAGGAACAGAGGTCTCCAATGTTGCCTAAAGAGTTTTATTTTATGGGAAGCCGTTGTTCTATTTGGAAGGGCATCTTTTCCATCTACATCCAGGGGGGAAAAAATTGTACTAGCATTAACAGTTGAACTAGAATTGAGCACAGATAATGCATCTGGAGCTGTTCCTCTTGAACTTAAGAAGTTAAAACTATCTCTGAATATGGCTGAACTCAAGAATAAGATACAGAAGGATCCTGACAAACTTGAACATTGGGCGCTATCTAACAAAATGAAATTCAAGGGTGAAAAAAGTAAGGTTCTACATTTAGGCAAGGAAAACAAAATGAACAGGTACAGTATAGGTGGTACCTTGCTCAATAGTAGTAACTGTGAGAAGGATCTTGGAGTCCTAGTGGACAACCATTTAAATAGGAGCCAGCTGTGTGCAGCAGCTGCCAAAAAAGCCAACACAGTTCTAGGCTGCATCAACAGAGGGATAGAATCAAGATCACGTGAAGGGTTAATACCACTTTATAATGCCTTGGTAAGGCCACACTTGGAATACTGCATTCAGTTCTGGTCGCCACGATGTAAAAAAGATGTGGAGACTCTAGAAAGAGTGCAGAGAAGAGCAACAAAGATGATTTGGGGACTGGAGACTAAAACATATGAAGAACGGTTGCAGGAACCGGGTATGTCTAGTTTAATGAAAAGAAGGACTAGGGGAGACATGATAGCAGTGCTCCAATATCTCAGGTGCTGCCACAAAGAAGAGGGAGTCAAACTATTCTCCAGGGCACCTGAGGGTAGAAGAAGAAGCAATGGGTGGAAACTAATCAAGGAGAGAAACAACTTAGAACTGAGGAGAAATTTCCTGACAGTTAGAGCAATTAATCAGTGGAACAACTTGCCTCCAGAAGTTGTGAATGCTCCAACACTGGAAGTTTTTAAGAAGATGTTGGATAGCCATTTGTCTGTAGTGGTGTAGGTTTTCCTGCCTAGGCAGGGGGTTGGACTAGAAGACCTCCAAGGTCCCTTCCAACTCTGTTGTTCTATTCTAATAAACATTGGTGTTTGTAGGGTATGGTCACAAAAGTCAAGATTTTGGACTCAACTGTGTGCAGCCAAAACTTCATCTGTGTTTTTTTTTAATCTGCATCCCAAATATGTTGTATATCAACAAACAAACAATAACAACCAAAAAAGCAGATGGAATCAATCCGAATGTTGCAGATACTATCTTGAGTCTTTGACCACACCCTGGAGACCTTGAGAAGGAAGTTTTTAAAGGAGTTGGAAAATAGATATATGTGGTCAAAAGCTAACCTGAAATAAATCCAGCAGAATTTCCCTCAATGAGGGAGACTGTATGAAAATCACCACAAGTTGAAGCTTAAAAAGAAGGGGGGAAGCCCCCGAAAGTTCATTTTGACTGTTGTCAGGCTGAGCCCAAATGAGCTCTGAAAAATAAGTTTTCAATTAGTTATGGGTAGAATAATGAATAATTAAAAGAACAACAAAAAAAAAAAATTTCCACACTAGACGTAGTACAGAAATGCCAGAAAATCACAGCAGAGGGGAAGAGAGTAAGACTCCTTAAAATATTATTTCTATTGGACGGTGAAATGCAGGGGATAATAAAACTCAAACTCCCCCAATGAGCTGGACTGAATGTTTGGACACTTTCAATATCAGAAGCTCTGGAAAAGATGGACATAAGAAACCGAGAAGGAACTTTTAGGAAATAAGTAAGCTTTACTTAAAAACTGAGACACCAAGACATTATTCTTGTCAATTCACTTTAGGAGCTGTGGTGATTAGAATGCAGTATTGCAGGCTAACTCTGCTCACTGCCAGCAGTTCGATTTTCACAAGCTCAAGGTTGATTCAGCTTTTCATCCTTCTGAGGTGGGTAAAATGAAGACTCAGATTGTTGGGGACAATATGCTGACATTTGATAGAACAGAATATTCCCATATTTTCCATGGACATCCCTATTTTCTCTCTTTCCCATCACCTATAGCCTGAAAGGAGAACATACCTAAAATCTGCAGCACACAGCTCAAAAACATGTGTACAACCTTGTAGTTGCCTCTAAATTGTGCCAAAATTTGGGGAAGTTCTTGAACAGAGAGAGGGGGGAACATTCTTAAATAGACAAGAGAACCATATTTCATTAGTGCAGTTTTTCAGCAATTACTTCTTTTGAGTTCTTATAAGTTCCTTCTTGAGGTCTTTGAACTCTGGTGCTGGAGAAGACTCCTGCAAGTTCCTTGGACTGCAAGGCTATCAAACCAGTTAGTCCTAGAGGAGATCAACCCTGACTGCTCTTTAGAAGGCCAGATCCTGAAGATGAAACTCCAATATTTTTGCCACCTAATGAGAAGGAAGGACTCCCTGGAGAAGAGCCTAATGCTTGGAAAGATGGAGGGCAAAAGAAGAAGGGGACGACAGAGAATGAGGTGGCTGGATGGAGTCACCAAAGCAGTCGGCGTGAGCTTAAATGGACTCCAGAGGATGGTAGAGGACAGGAAGGCCTGGAAGAAGATTGTCTATAGGGCCGCGATGGGTCAGACACGACTAACAACTAACAACAACAAACTTCCTACTGTCCGTTTTATGCAGCATCTTCCCACCATCCCTAAGGTCTCTGTTTCTCGCTTGGGGCGAGCATCTTACATAGCACTACCATGTCATACTAAGTGTCATGAAAAATTAACCAGATTGTTCTAATCTAGCTGGTTGGGATTCATTCAATAAATCTTGGAGTAGAACAAAGCTTAGCTTTGGGGAATGCTCAAACTACACCTATGACTGGGCACATTAGGAAGGAGAGCTGCATCTCACCCATGATGAAATGACAACATTAAGAAGGTGTTCTTGACTTTTGCTTTGAATGCAACAAGAGTCATGCATCATGTAATCGATAACCAGCAGAGGCTAAGTCCAAAAATCACAGAAGGAACAATATACATCGGTGGTCTAGAAATCAAATAAAAGTTAAGTTAAATAGCAAATTCAAGGGACAGAAGAAGAGATTACTTCAATGGGTGCTAAATGGGTGCTATTTAGAAAATCTAAAATAGATTTTCTAAGCTGACAGCATGCATATGGATTTTAACTGTCTAACCTGGCATATAAATTGGAAATAGAATAGAATTCTTTATTGGCCAAGTGTGATTGGACACACAAGGGATTTGTCTTTGGTGCAGATGCTCTCAGTTCCACAAAACAGAAATGGGGATATTTCAAAGGACACCTGCGACTGTCACATCACAGTAAGGACAGCTGCCTGTCACCCATGTTGAAATTAGAGTGATCAGAGGGTTATTGTTTCAAATGCAAGAAAGGCCACCTATGAGCATGAGCTGTCATCCATAATAATCCCCCAGAGAAAACAAAAGAACGAAACAAGAAACCAACAATCTCTTGATTGCCATGATGACATTCCATATATACATTGGCCTCCTTCTGACCTACTCTGTTCTTTGGCTTACCCTCCGAGGAAAACCATGATGAAACCTAAATAGAAGAAATGGAGGCCTTCCAGTTTTGTTTGTTTGTTGTGGCCGGGATAATGGACTCTCCTTCTCAATTATCCAGGGCTGTTGCAGGATCCCTTGGGAAGCATAACAGCTTGTAATGTGCATTACAGGCAAGTCTCTGTGCTTCACACATATGGATGATTGCAGTTTTGTTTGACTTCCTCTTTGGGGAATTGGGAAGACCAAGCTTGGATGCCCATGTCTATCATCTCCATCTTCTGTAGCGAGGTCATCTTGGGGGATGTAATTTGGCCCAGGCCTTCTAAGCGCTGGAGACCGGTTTTGCTCAAGCTTGCTCTGTGTTCCTACAGTTTTGAGCAAGACCAAACATCCAGAAACAAATTCCCTAAACAGTCATCAAGATCACCTACTCAGCCAGTGACGAATCGGTGCCAGAAGTGACTCAGCCTTCTATCCTTCCAAGGTCAGTAAAATGAGGAGCCAGATTGTTGGGGGCCATAGGCTGACTCTGTAAACCACATTGTGAAGCAGTATATAAGTCTAAGTGCTATTGTTATTCTATATTTAATGGGTCTTCTTCTTTAAATGTAGGGATGAGGTGGCTCAGTGGCTAAGACACTGAGCTTGTTGATCAATTCGATGGTTTGAATCCCTCGCGCTGCAAAACGGAGTGAGCTCCTGTTACTTGTCCCAGCTTCTGCCAACCGAAAAGTTCGAAACCATGTAAAAATGCAAGTAGAAAAATAGGAACCACCTTTGGTGGGAAGGTAACAGCGCTCCGTGCGCCTTCAGCGTTTAGTCATGCCGGCCACATGGCCATGAAGATGTCTTCAGACAGTGCTGGCTCTTCGGCTTTGAAACAGAGATGAACACCGCCCCCTAGAGTCGGGAACGACTAGCACATATGTGCGAAGGGAACTTTTACCTTTACTTTTAAATATAATCTTCATATGTCTTAATACAATTTTAAACAAACAAAAGGAAGGATTGGAATAGAATAACAGAGTTGGAAGGGCCCTTGGAGGTCTTCTGGTCCAACCCCCTGCTTAGGCAGTAAACCCTACACCACTTCAGACAAATGGTTATCCAATATCTTAAAAACTTCCAGTGTTGGCGCATTCACAACTTCTGGAGGCAAGTAGTTCCACTGATTAATTGTTCTAACTGCCCGGAAATTTATCCTCAGTTCTAAGTGATCGACTAAAATAAGAAAGGAGGGGCACATCTACTACAAACTAGAAAATTATTCACTTCTGATTCTACATGAGCAGAAAAGAAGAACAGGCCAGAAGTAGTAGATTAAATTGCAGGAAGGATGTCCATGCTTAAATTTCAATGTAATTCTTCAGGGAAGCCAAGAGAACGAAAAACAAATGTTTGCAATATAAATAAGAAAGTCCTCAAAAGCCGGGGAAGCTAATCTAATGAGCAAGCATCGTTTCCTTTCATCGTTAAACAATGGTTTCCCCACTTTGGCAGTCCAAAGATTAGTGTGTTATTAAGGCTGAAAATGGATTCAACAGCTTGGCATACGCATGCTTCTCATCATTCACTTCTGTTCAAACAACTCCTGCTTTGGCTCAGGTATCTTTTGGTGACAAAGATGGAAAAGCTCAGTATTTCTTTTCATCTTGTCAGATCATGGTGGGACACTAATTATTTCTTGGGCCTCCCTGCAAATCTCCAGCAAAAACTGAGAAGGTTACTGTAGGTCTCTCATAAAAAGCCACCCAGAATTTTTTTTTTTGGGGGGGGGGGAAACAGGTGTCTTCAAAATAGAATGAATAAATACCGACTAACTGATTCATCTACCCAAAGCATCAAGGCACCTACAATTGCCAGTTCTTACTTTTGTGCTTGGAATCATTGAATCCACATCTAGGAAAACAAAAATATAATTTATAATAATCAGGCTAGCTCTATAATCAGCGTCCTTGGATTTTTGTATTTGGAGATGCTATTATTTTCATATTTGGTTCCAAAATTCTTAATGACTAATCATTGCTTCCAGAATCAACATCCATCCTCTTCTCCAAACAGCTATTTTGAATGGAGTAACCGACACCTATCAATTACCCCCCAAATGAAGACTTCTTTATGAATGATTCACAGAGTATCCATTAAGCATAAACATAAAAACCTTTTTATGAAACCTCACTTCTCTTACTCTTGTGGCATCATTTAAAACGTTTCCCCTAAAAAGAAAATTTTCAAGATGTCCCCAGTCTTCACCTTGGTAAAGAAGTGGGAATAAGCAAAGGATGGTTCAAGATTTTATCTGCCGCATTATTTTATAATGGGTGGTTTTATTTTATTTTCTTTAAATATTCTTATGTGGTAAGCCACCCAGAGTCATTGGATGCAAGATGGGCAGCAAATAAATGTCATTGATTTGAAATGAAATTTAAAAAGAAAAAAATGGGCATGGCAGCAGAAGGAAACAACAGCCAATCGCCAGCCCTGTACAACCCAATCAACCAATACAAAGCTACACCCAACCAAGCACCCTATAAACACGATACATAGAAGAAGCCCACATTTTGGTAGAGAGAGAAGTTCGCCAAGGATGGGCTCCAGCACAAGTCCAAAAGCTCAGAAGATTAAACCTCTGGTCCTGTTGAACGACCCAAATTGGCAACATTACCCTGGGGACATATATATTACATTCATCATAAATTACAAAATGCAGCCTGCCAGCTTGTTGTTTGCTATGGCCATAATCATGTTGTGGCCTGCCAGTGGCCAACAGATCTGGCAGCAGAATGGGGCAATGAGGAAGTTGGGTAGGAACATGGGCCAGTCCTGGAGTCTGGGGAAGCCTCTGATGAGGGCTCTGTGTCAGAAACAGAGAGGGGGCCAGGGCCGTATGCCAGTTATCAACTGCCTTCAGAGTCAGACATCAGTGAGGCAGACAAACAGCTGGAGCCTGTTCCCAGTGTGCATGCGCAGAGTTGCCAGACAAAGGGAACAGCTAAAGAACAGCGGTTGACCTCGGAGTAAGGCCAGACAATGAATGGCCCCTCCTAGAGGACATAAAAGAGGAGCGAAAGGGGAGTGGAGTTTGCAGGAGACAATTAGTTTGCTTAATTGGCTTGTGCCTCTCCGAGACTCCTTGCCACGTTTTGCAGATATCGGCTCTCCAAGCTCTTCAAGCCAGATAAGGTCTGTGACTGTAAATCCTCCCTTGAAAGACTTTGCTGGATGTCAATGAGCAGAATTCACAGTCAATTAATTTGTCAGAACAGAAGAGTTTGGGAAGCCTCGATCAGAACACCGCTGTGTCACCACGGCTCATAATATTCTTTGAGGAATCTACCTGCCTTTGAGTTTTTGCTTGCAATGGATCTATTAATTGGAACCCTGACAGTGTACCAAGGTCTCCAATGCTAGTACCGACTCAAACAATACTGCAAATGGTAGCGTTGGCTCTTACTTGTGTCCCAGTTCGTGAGCAATGGTGAAGGCCAGGTTGAGTCCGTTGTCTTCTGCAAGGACACACTTCCTCTTCAAGCTGCAGATTCCCCCAAGGTAAGCAATGCCTGGAGAAAATAAGAACAGGCTCCATCAAGGCCAGCATAGCACAGGTGATCCTCAATGCACAACCGCAATGGAGCCCAACAGTTCTGCTGCTAAGTGAAACGTTTGTTAAGTGAGGTTTGCCCCCTTTCATGACCTTTCTTGCCACAGTTGTTAAGTGAAACACGGCAGTCGTTAAGTTAGTAACACAGTTGTTAAGTGAATCTGGCTTTCCCCATTGACTTTGCTTGTCAGAAGGTCTCAAGCGGGGATCATGTGTCCCCGGGACACAGCAATTATCATAAGTACGAGTCAGTTGCCAAGCATCCAGATGTTGATCTTGTGAATATGGGGATACTGCAAAGGTTGTGAGTCTGTAATAAGATCATAAATAACTTTTTTTCAGTGCTGTTGTTAAGTTTGAATGAAGTCAAAGACCACCTGTAAACAGTTTGCATTTTTAAATTTAAATTTGTTTCAACTCCTACCCTCAAAACGATGCTATAGAGCACTGCACACAAAGACAACTAAACACAAGAACAGTTTTTTTTCCAAAGGCCATCACTCTGCTAACCAAATAATTCCCTCGGCACTGTCAAACTATTCACTAAGGCTGCATTACTATTACTATTAGTCTTCTCATCGCTCCTCTCACCCATCTCCTCCCACTTATGACTGCAGGACTGCAAACTTTGCTGCTTGTATCCTTACGATTTATATTGATCTTGATTGTTTCCTGATTGCTTATTTGTACCCTAGGACTATCATTAAGTGTTGCACCTTATGATTCGTGACAAAAGTATCTTGTCTTTTTATGTACACCGACAGCATCTGCACCAAAGACAAATTCCTTGTGTGTCCAAACACACTTGGCCAACAAAGAATTCTATTCTATTCTATTTATAATACAGTACTTTCAGACAATTTGCAGGACATTTAGATCTGTCTTAGCTTATCTTCTCTGAATATCTCTCTCTTTTTTCTTTTTAAATGGGCTGTAGAGCTCAAACAGATGAGATTGATAAGATAGATATTAGTTATTGATGTTATTACTTTTAGCATTTTCTATTTTTGCCTTATGGCAATCTAATTAGTTTGGTTGAAATTGCTTGAGGCTTTCCAGAGTTATGCTGCAATACACACACACACACACACACACAAACACACACACACAGCCATTTTTATATAAATAAAGGTTCATGCAAAGACTTCGGGAAGCCCACTACTGTCATAACTAAAGAAGCTGCAACATAACTAGATCCCTTTGGAGAAATAAAAAACCAAAGTTGAATGATACACTTATTAACAAACAAGTACAATAGCACACACACTTTCAGCTTCTCCTTTCTAGTCTATGAAGAAATGTCTCTTCGGACTCTAAATTTTGTACAACAAATTAACCTTCCTCTCTTACTTTCATGTTCTCTCTTGGTCCACATTTCGAAAAGTTTCCTAGGTGACTCTGTGCAGCAAAAGGTGGCATCTAAAAGTAATTCCCAGCCCCCTCAAGGCATACATGCAATTCCATGCAAAAGACAAGACCAACCCAAAGGCAGCATTTCGATTTTAATTAGGGTCTTATTTGGGTCTTTTAAAAATCCTTTTCTTTTCTTTCCTCCTGAAAGACAAGGGATCTATTTATTTGTAAGAAATGTTGTTCCCACAACAGAGGTGGCCTGGGGACCCGTTCTTATTCAAAAGGAGAGTAAAACAGTTGAAGCAACTATTTAAGAGCTGTTTTCTCTTCCCACCGTCGTTTTTTTTCCCAAAGAAGGCAATAAAGGGCAGATATACTTTTGTTGATCATGGGAAAGTATCCAGGTTATTTTTTTTATGAGAAATTGTATCGCATGGATGCTTAGGTTCAGAAAAAAAGGGAAAACTGTTCCATATGTTTGCCTCCCCCTGGAATTAACTTCCAATGATGCCCAAGACTCTTTATTCCAAATATAGGGACTGTATTTTTAGAAGGATAGTAGCCATAGCACAATTGCAAGCATGCTGTTGCTACTATCCTTTTAAAATTACATATACTCATGTGTTGCTCTAAACTTTAATAGCTTTGTCTGAGTTTTTAAAGTTTTTTTAAATATAAAAGCATATGAAGAATGGTTACAGGCATTGGGTATGTCTAGTCTAATGAAAAGAAGGACAAGGGGAGATGTGGTAGCAGCGTTTCAATATTTGAGGGGCTCCTACAAAGACGAGGGAGTCAAATTATTTTCCGAAGCACCTGAAGGCAAGAAAAGAAACAAGGTTTGCAAACTAAGCAAGGAGAGAAGCAACCTAGAACTAAGGAGTGGTTTCCTAACAGCGTGAGCAATCAACCAATAGGACTGCTTGCCCTCAGAAGTTGTGAGAGCTTCATCACTGGAGGCTTTCAAGAAGAGACTGGACAGCCATTGGTTGAAATGGTACAGGGTCTCCTGCTCGAGCGGGAGGGTTGGACTAGAAGACCTCCGATTCCTTTCTAACTCTATTATTCTATGTTCTACTGTCAAACCGGGAACCCATCTTTTGATTTGGGCCTTTAGGTCTGCAACATTTAATGCCGAGGGAAAATGAGAGGGGAGATTATGTGGAGTATGAGAGATATGTACCATATTTTTCAGAGTATAAGACGCACCTTTTTCCCTCAAAAAAGAAGGTGAAAATCTGGATGCGTCTTATACACGGAATACAGCATTTTTTTGCCTCCCGAAACCCCACCCCCTTCACCAAAATGGCCATGCAGAGCCTTAAGGAGGCTTCCAGAGTGCTCCTGGGGGCTGGGGAGGGCAGCAATGAGCAACAAATGGGCTGTTTGTTGCTCGTTTTTGCCCCCGGGCCCCCCAGGAGCACTCTATAAGCTTCCTAAAGGCTATGCATGCCCTTTCTTTTGACAAAAAGGGCCGTTTTTTGCTTGTCTTTGAGGCCCTCGGCCCCCAGGAGCACTCTATAGCAAGAACTCTTTTTTTAATTTGTCTCTTCAAAATTTTGGTGTGTCTTATACTCCGGTGTGTCTTACACTCTAAAAAATACGTTAGTCAAAACAACATTCCTTTCTCAGAGAGTCAAGGCCACCTTGCCCTGCAGACTGGGAGACATCTCCAGTTTTGGACGGTTACCTGATTGGGCCATGTGATGTACATGGGGGTGCTGGGCAGGGACTTGAACTTTCAATTGGGTGGGGAAAACCTGGAAACGTTCAGATTCGGGTTTTCCCAGATGTGCCAATATGACATCTCTAATAAAACGGAACTTTGAGGAAACTCAAGCCTCGGAGTCTTCTTTCGTTAGGGGTGTTATTTGGAACTCCGACATCTACATTCTAAAATCGTCTCTGTGGTCATGTGGCAGGCATGACTAAATGCCGAAGGAGCACGGAACGCTGTTACCTTCCCACCAAAGGTGGTTCCTATTTTTTCTATTTTTGCATTTTTACATGCTTTCGAACTGCTAGGTTGACAGAAGCTGGGAGAAGTAACGGGAGCTCACTCCATTATGCGGCGCTAGGGATTCGAACTGCTGAACTGCCAACCTTCTGATTGACAAGCTCAGCATCTTAGCCATTGGGCCATTGCATCCCACTATTCTGTTATACTAACTAGATGCTAAGTCATACTCTTCCGTGGTGACATCCATAACACACTTTACCCTCTGTTTTAAGGAAGTACGATGTGTAGAATTTTGGGGGCATTTTCATATAAGGCACCAGCTTAGGCTGGTTTTAATTGACATAATAGAAAGAATGGAGCTATTTTATCCTCTCTTCACCCACCCACCCCAAACGCAAAGAGATGGTTAGAAAATCCTCTCGATATTACAAACACACTCCTAATTAGTAAGCCAAATCCAAAGCAGAGGCCTGTCTCTGGCAGGTTTCAGTAACGCTGAACAGCAGTTGGCAATTTCAGATCCACAGTGGGATGAAAACGGCCTTCACAGATACTCTACACTACAGGAAAACATCTGCATTTTAGTGATTCAGGGACTGGACTAGGCAGAGTATGGAAAAGCTCACACAAGGCTTTTATCAATAAATCCCACAGAATCCATTCATCTAACTATCAGGTGTTTCCTACAGCATCTGGAGATAGGTACAGCAGAACCCCTGATGAAATTCAGCGGAGTAATACGATGACGTGAAAAACACTGCAATAGATTAGACAAATCCAAAAATTGCAGGCAAATCTTGGCTTTGACTGTGTAGAAGTCTATTCTCAAAAAATACTGTGTTTCTCCGAAAATAAGACAGGGTCTTATTTTCTTTTGACCCCCAAAATAAGCGATTGGCCTTATTTTCGGGGAGGTCTTATTATTTTTGAGGTGCAGGAGGCGGTGAGCATGGTCACCTCATGACTGCTGCTGTGTTGCAATATTTTCAGGGAGGGTGCGCACATGCGCTCGAAAGCCCCATTGGGCTTATTATCCAGGGAGGTCTTATATTTGGGGGAACAGGGTAAAATATTGCTCCTTTTTTTTCTATGCCAGAACTACAGTGCCTCATTCATAATGGCATTACATTTCTTATTTTACCAACGAAAGCTCTTTACTATACATATCTTGAGTTGATCACTACAGGATACTCACCATTTACTTTTTGCCCTTTTTACCTCTGTCTCTTGCTGCACCTCCCTTCCCCCATTCGTTCCAACCTCCATTAATGAACCAATTCATTGTTTTTTGGTTTTAAATGAAGTTTTAAAACCCCAGGGCACTTTCCATACAGTGTGGTTTCAACTCTAATTCTGCACACACACACCCCTCAAATCATGCCACCATTCCTGGAGGGAGGGAGGGAGGGAGGGAGGGAGGGAGGAAAAAGAGAAAGAAAGAAAGAAAGAAAGAAAGAAAGAAAGAAAGAAAAGAGAGAAAGAAAAAGAAAGAAAAAGAAATGTAATTGCAAGCATCCACCCTTCCACACCACATTTTTTCATTCATATTGGGCACAACTGCCTGAGCATGTGTTAATGAAATGAAATAAAAAGATGAGCAGGTGTAACTGTACACGCCTGTTGTGCAGAAATCACACCTGCTTCTCTTAAAGAGCGACTATTAGCTGTGATGGTAAGACAGCATGGGGCTACCTTACTCACCAGAGGTGGTACTTTACCGGTTCGGACCACATCGCCCGAACCGGAAGTGGAAATTATGGGAGGCTTCACCCACCCATATCCACCTCTATGGCATCCCATTTAGGCCCTTTTTTCACCAAAAGTACATGCACTCACATTTGCAAACTGGTAGGAAAGGTAAGTGTATACCACCCATTACTCACCATAGCCCTACATATGGTGGACCCCTATATTCACCTTCCGAGGTGGGTAAAATGAGGATCCAGATTAAGAGGCTGACTCTGTAAACCGCTTAGAGAGGGCTGTAAAGCACTATGAAGCTAAGTGCTATTGCTACCAAAGTCAAAGGTATTCTGCCCGAAAAGCAAATATCTATTGGACAAGGAAAGAAATAAGTGACACAAATCCGAGGGCAGGTACAGAAAATGAGAATGATGTACTAATAGCTGGAGAAGGCTCCACTGAGAAGGAAAAAGTTATGTAAAAGACAATTTATCATGGAAAAGAACTGATACCCATCACGAGGTTGCAGGGCTTTGCTTATTGGCAATGGTTTGGATTTGCACAAATTCAGCCGAGCTTGCATATGGATGCCAGAAAGAATTATTCTTCCCATTGCAATAGTGTTATAGAGCAGGAAATTTTCTGTTTGGATTCTTTTAAACAAAAACGCTATCCAGAACCCATAGGCGTTATAAAACATTCTAGAGAGTCAATCCCATAATACTGGATTTGTCCAGAACATTTCATTATAAACAGCAAGCTGCACCCTTCCCTCTGAGCCACTGCTACTTAAAAGGAAGAAGTAAGTAGGAGAGAGAAAGATAATGACATGTTGAACATTGATGTTTAGCTTGGCCTCTAGAGATCCATATTTGGAAGTCTGGAGATCCATGGGCTTTCCAAGTTTCATGGAACCATGAACTTGGCAAACAGAGCGAATATTTGATCCAGGCTCTCTGTGGTTTAAGTTGGTCTTCTTCTACCTTAGAAACCCATGTTTAAATGGGGTGAAATGAATGCCTCTGACTTAGTTCGTTCATTTTGTATTTCTGAACTAAACAATGCTATCCGCCAGTCTTTCCCCATACCCTCGGTGTTACAAGCTTAGATAGAATCTCAGGCTTAAGAGGAGGTAATCCATGGGAAAACAGATGCGCCTTCAAAGAAAAATCAGAAAGTCCAGTTTTCTTTGTGCCATTTAAAGAAAGTGCTTGCAGTATTCATGAAGAGTACTAACTCCAGTTAGTCCTTTCTCTCAAGGGTCCAATACAGAACCAGGCAGATTAGCAAACACTGAACAGAAAACAGCCTCTCATTTTTACATCTGCCTTTTGCACAGCAAGACATTCATTATCCCATTAGAGCAATCACTCTCATTCCTTCTCCAAACCTAACAGGGAGAGTTAATAAACATCAGGAATGGGGAATGACACAATGACCCTTCAATTATGAAACGAGCCAAAGCACAGGAAGTCAAACCTCAACTTAAATGTTTATTCAGCTTTGATGTGCTAATATCCACATTCCCTCCTCCCCCCCCAAAAAAAAATCTCAGCCACTTAACCTGCTGGAGATGAGGGGAGCTACCACTGCCTGCTAATTTTGCCACTTTGAATGTAAGTGGGAACCAAAACGCACTTCCCTGCTTAATGCTTTCAGTTATGATTCAAATCTACCTTTTGGAGTTTGATGAGCAGAATTCTGAACTACAAGGCAACTTTCTCTCAGCACGAAAAAAATAATACAACTCTCCATCTTATCTATCTATCTATCTATCTATCTATCTATCTATCTATCTATCATCTATCTATCTATCTATCTATCTATCTATCTATCTATCTATCTATCTATCATCTATCTATCTATCTATCTATCTATTATCTATCTATCTATCTATCTATCTATCTATTATCTATCTATCTATTATCTATCTATCTATCTATCTATCTATCTATCTATCTATCTATCTATCTATCTATCTATCTATCAATGGCTGTGTATGGGTATGTTCCAGCATAACTCTGGAATGCCTCGAGCAATTCTCAACCAAACTTGGTACACAGATGCCTTACTCTCTGGAGACAAATACTGTGGGGGTAAGATACCACTAACATCCCTCAGGGGGCGTGTTCTGTTATGATACAGCCTGTTGTGCCTTCAAATGGCTTCTACTGTAGTGCCGTAAAATGGCTTCTACCGTACAGTACAGTGGAGTTGCCAGGGTAACAGCTTCACATTACTCCACAAGAGGGCTCCCTTTGGTAAGGGGGAAAATCCAACAATAGAAATTATGTTTGGTCCAGACATTTCCTCCCTGTAAATAAATACCCGGACAACGCCCGGTTGTCGGCTAGTTTTCTATTAAAACTGCATTCCCACAACAAAGGTAATCCTCGAGTTACGACTACAATTGAGCCCAATGTTTATGTTGCTAAGTGAAAGGCTTGTTAAGTGAGTTTTGCCCCATTTTACGACTTTTCTTGCCATGGCTGTTAAATACAATACAATACGATACGATACGATACGATACGATACGATACGATACAATACAATACAATACAATACAATACAATAGTAGAGTTGGAAGGGACCTTGGAGGTCTTCTAGTCCAACCCCCTGCCTAGGCAGGAAACCCTATACCGTTTCAGACAAATGGCTATCCAACATCTTCTTAAAGACTTCCAGTGTTGGGGCATCCACAACTTCTGGAGGCAAGCTGTTCCACTGGTTAATTGTTCTAACTGTCAGGAAATTTCTCCTCAGTTCTAAGTTGCTTCTCTCCTTGATTAGTTTCCACCCATTGCTTCTTGTTCTACCCTCAGGTGCCTTGGAGAATAGTTTGACTCCCTCTTCTTCCAACACAGTTCTAGGCTGCATCAACAGAGGGATAGAATCAAGATCATGTGAAGTGTTAATACCACTTTATAATGCCTTGGTAAGGCCACACTTGGAATACTGCATTCAGTTCTGGTCGCCACGATGTAAAAAAGATGTGGAGACTCTAGAAAGAGTGCAGAGAAGAGCAACAAAGATGATTAGGGGACTGGAGACTAAAACATATGAAGAACGGTTGCAGGAACTAGGTATGTCTAGCTTAAGAGAAAGAAGGACTAGGGGAGACATGATAGCAGTGTTCCAATATCTCAGAGGTTGCCACAAAGAAGAGGGAGTCAAGCTATTCTCCAAGGCACCTGTGGACAGAACAAGAAGCAATGGGTGGAAACTAATCAAGGAGAGAAGCAACTTAGAACTGAGGAGAAACTTCCTGACAGTTAGAACAATTAATCAGTGGAACAGCTTGCCTCCAGAAGTTGTGAATGCCCCAACACTGGAAGTCTTTAAGAAGATGTTGGATAGCCATTTGTCTGGAACGGTATAGGGTTTCCTGCCTAGGCAGGGGGTTGGACTAGAAGACCTCCAAGGTCCCTTCCAACTCTACTATTGTATTATTGTATTATTCTTTGTGGCAACCCCTGAGATATTGGAAGATTGCTATCATGTCTCCCCTAGTCCTTCTTTCTCTTAAGCTAGACATACCCAGTTCCTGCAACCGTTCTTCATATGTTTTAGTCTCCAGTCCCCTAATCATCTTGGTTGCTCTTCTCTGCACTCTTTCTAGAGTCTCCACATCTTTTTTACATCGTGGCGACCAGAACTGAATGCAGTATTCCAAGTGTGGCCTTACCAAGGCCTTATAAAGTGGTATTAACATTTCACGTGATCTTGATTGGATCATTGCATTTGTTAAGTTGGTAGCATGGTTATTAAGTGAATCCGGATTCACTGTTCCTGAAATTCATTTCTGGATGAAGCTGCATGTCCATTGGGTTGGCCAAGTATAGCTGGATTCTTTCCTTGAGATAAGTTGGCCTTGGAAGTATTCAGAATGCATGAATATTGTCCTGATACAGCTGCAAATATCCCAATTTAGACGTATCTCCGTTTACAGAGACAGTTATACATCTTGGTTCACCTCCTCACATAATCAGCTGACACTTCCAGTGCCAAACAACCCCAACTATCAATTCCTGGAGAGGAAGGAGAAAGGAAGAGGGAGAGATAAAGGCTGTTGACCTCATAGGAATATGATTTTATTTTACACCAGAGTGATGACATTTCTCTCCAGTCCTATCTGATCTGGAAAGAAAAGGCTGTGGGAGAGCTCGACTTCGCTAACACTCCTTTTCAAAAAAAAAAGTCCGTAATGGAAGTCAGTAAAAATATTTTCTGACATCACTTGGAAAGAAATAGCATCTTTTAAGAAAAATAAACAACAACACTCTGTAAATCAAAACTCCAAATTACATCTTGGTCCTGATGCAGAGACCTTAGACCAGGGGTGTCCAAACTTGGGAACTTTAAGACTTGTGGACTTCAACTCCCAGAATTCTGGGAGTTGAAGTCCACAAGTCTTAAAGTTCCCAAGTTTGGACACCCCTGCCTTAGACTATGATGGCAAACCTATGGCATGTGTGCCGAAAGTGGCACATGAAACCAGGTCACCCACCACCCATGGCCTTGCCTGCTTGTCTTTTGGGTTTCTGGTATGCATTTGCATGCGCCGATCAGCTGCCCTTTGCGCGTGCAGCAGTGCCAAAAACCGGTGTGCGCATACGTGCCAGCCAGCTGATTGTTGAGTGTGCATGGTCACCAGGACTTGGAAGTTCTGCTTTTTCAGAGCGTGATCCCTTCGCATATGCCAGAGCGATGGAAATCCGAAGACCAGCTGGCCGACACACAGGCGCACTCCACAAACCCCAAAACCAGCTGGCCGGCATGCGCATGCATTCTGGTATCAGCACTCGATGCTGAAAAGGTTTGCCATCACTGGTATAGGGTTTCCTGATTGAGCAGAGGGTTGGACTAGAAGACCTCCAAGGTTCCCTTCCAACTCTGTTATTCTATAATCAATGTTTCTTCTGAAAATTAAACCATTTCCAACAATGTATTGTACAGATTGGTATGCAAGGATCAACGTGTGTTTAAAAGAGACGTATGCCACTCGTACAGACAACAACCAGCAAGTTACATAATAGTTTAATTGTAGTGATGATGCCAGCCTTTTGAATCATTGGAGATTCCTTCTTTTAATAGCCGTATTTTTCGGAGTATAAGACACACCTTTCCCCCCCCCTAAAAGAGGGTGAAAATTTGGGTGTGTCTTATACACTGAATGTAGCCCCACCGGCCCCCAACATTTGGCCTCTGCCTCCCAGCAATTTACCTCTTTGCAGCAAAGGGGGGCTTGCGGAGGCTTCAATAAGCTATAGCAATCCCTGCAGCCTGAAACAGCTGATGATCGGGAGAAATTGAAAGTGAAACTTGCTGTTTGCTCCAAGTGGCAAATTACTGGGAGGCAGATATTTTTTCTTGTGCTAATCAGGCTGTTTGCTGCAAGGAGGTAAGTCAACAACTATAAATGCCTACAGAATGTTCGAATTATTAGACTTATTTTTAAAAAACTGCTTTATTATTGTTCTAGACAACTTAACAAAACGAAGAAGCTTTTTAAAATAAATGCTTGATCTGAAGAGGCCCAGTGCTATTGTTTTAAAAAGTGCTATTCTTTTAAATAGCAGAGAATGACTATACTTCCAGAAAGCACATTTTAACAGCATCTGTACAAGTATAGTCTGAAATATAACACTACAAACAGTGTATATTGTCTGTACCATTTGTTGCAAGAAGGCGAATTGCTGGGAGGCAGAGGCAGATATTTTCCCCTTGTTTTCCTCCCCCAAATCTAGGTACGTCTTATACTTTGGAGCATCTTATATTCTGAAAAATACGGTAAGTTTGCCACTGACAGTATTAGGACCATACCTTTTGCTGGTTTCTAAATCAATACACAATTTGACATTTGCACAGAACAGTAGGGGAGGCAGCTGTTCACAACACAAGAGTGCAAATTGTGGCTCTGCAGATCATCCAATATCAAAGAAACGAGTCGTGAGACCAAGCGTGGGAAGGTGCTCTGGCTTTTGACTCTTGTTTTCAGACTCCTTTTCAACTCCTGATAAGTCACACGAAGACAGAGCCTTGCATTCACCAAACAGACCCTTCGTTTGATCAAACATGGCATTTGCGTACTGTAAGCTGTGACTCGTTTGACAAGTATATCCATGTATTTAGGCTTTAAGCCTCAAATCTTCTAAAAGAACCAAACCGACCTGAGGTTACCAAAACAATCTTAATTTTGAGATTTAATCTGCACTACATTCTAACTCGCAGTGGATTTCTTTTTTAAAGAAGCTTTGGTATAAGGCAGTAGTGATGAACTCCAGGAGTTGTTATTTTCTCTGCAGAACAGCCTGCTTGCAGCTCTAATCTGTGTAAGCTATTCTACTCACATCTGCCTCCAGAGAGACTTTTTTTTATGTATCACACACCCAGTAGCAAGGCAAGACTCCAAAGGTTTTTGTTGACATTTGCTTGGCTCATGTTTCCTGAGCTGGACATCAGCTGACTGTATGTCTCCAGCCAGTTCAGCTCAAGATGGGACTGTCTGCGTGCTTCTTCAGCAAGGCAAAGGAATCGTTTTAAATCATGATGGAACCAAAATAGATAATTGATACGTTCCACATGCCAACGTTCACTGATAGAGGCCACGTAGTGACTCGAACCTTTTATCCTGGAACTCGGCTCTCCAACCTTTGTTCAAATACCTCTGGAAAGGTAGAGGGAAGCACCCTCTTCTCAGAACAGGCAACAGGTAGGACCTGCATTACGGAAACTCATCTTTAACAGCAACTGTGCTCAGCTTCTTGAAAGAAAGTTCCCCAAGAAAAGAGAAGAATAAATATTTACTGCCATTTCATAAATGTAATGAGGGGAACAAAGAGAAATGGACCCCAAACCAGGGGTGGGCTGCTACAGATTCGCCCGGGTGCAGGGAGAACCCGTAGCTAACATTACGGCTGGTTCAGAGAACCTCCAAATCCCACCCCTGGCTGGCCCCGCCCACCTCACTCCATCCAGGAGTCTCCATGCAGCCAGTTTTGGATGCGAGGTTACTGCAGGGCCCACACAGTGGCTCATGGGGGGGGGGGAGGAATGGTCCTCCCGGAAGGCCTCTGGAGCCCAGGGGAGGAATTTCACCATCCTGGAGGTTCGGGAGAAGCCTCCTGAACATGGCGAAAGTGAAAATATGATACACAAACATCCCCTGGAGTGGTTCAGGAGACCGACTAGGTCATGCCCACCATGGCCACGCCCATCCAGCAATCGAGCAGAGAACCAGTTGCTGAAACATTTGAAGCCCACCCCTCGGAGGTGGTATTCAGCCGGTTCTCTCCACTTCAGGCGAACCAGAAGTGGCAGCTGTGGGAGGCTCTGCCCACCCGCCCCGACGTAATGTGCAAGCACTGTGCAGGAGGAGGTGCACATGCGCCGATGCAGTCCGTGTGAGCTAAGCGAGCGCACAACGCACGCTCCCTTTTGTGAGCCGGTAGGGAAGGTAAGTGAATCCCACCACTGCCACCCCTGTGGAGTGTGAGAGGAAGTGGAGGAAGAGGAAGAAGAAGGAGACATCGGAAAGGGAGGATCATCGAAGCCCAGACATCGGAGAGATGATCTTCTTTACCCAAAGTCCTCTCCACTGGTTGGTGGGGGGAAGAATGATTAGTTCCCAGTAGAGACTGTATTGATCTGGAGAATTCTTAGGAGTTGAAATACACCTAGATTGGAAAAGGTTTGTCCAGTGTTTTTCTTCACATTCCTTCCATGAGTTCCATGCTCTAACTTTTCAGAAACAGTTGGAGGTGGTCACTCTCTCTGCCGCCTACCTTTGACATGCTGAGAAAACCCTGGTTGACATACCAGCGTACAATGGGGGTGGGGGGGAGGCATTGACTAAGGGCCACCCATTGGCCATTATTTGTGGTTGGGCTTTGTGTGTACTTGCATACATGATAGCAGTGTTCCAATATTTGAGGTGCTGCCACAAAGAAGAGGGGGTCAAATTATTATCCGAAGCACCTGAAGGTAGAACAAGAAGCAATGCGTGGAAACTAATCAAGGAGAGCCGCAGCCTAGAAATTAGGAGGAATTTCTTGACAAGGAGTACAATTAATCAGTGGAATGGCTTACCTCCAGAGGTTCTGGGTACTCCAACACTGGAGGTTTTTTAGAAGGCGTTGGACAATCATTTGTCTGAAATGGTATAGGATTTCCTGCTTGAGCAGGGGGTTGGACTAGAAGACCTCAAAGGTCCCTTCCAACTCTGTTATTCTGCTGCTCTGTTGTTCTGTGATCTGTTGAAGCACCCTTCTGCTTTTTCAAACACTTAGGCAATATGGGGGGTTCAGGTTCCACAAAGGTGGAGAAGACTGGGGCTAGGAGCTAAGAGACCTTAAGCAAAACAGAAGTGTCACTAAGACTTTGTGTGGAAGCATCCTCAGTCTGCTCATTTAAAAAGCAAGATCTGCTTAGAGATTCCATAGCCGGAAAGACAGAATGCTTATTCTATCCCTCCCACAGGATATTAAGCGTTAGATACTGAACTTTCCGTGCTTGGCTGGATCTGAGGCAGCGTGGCTGGAAGGAAGTTTCAGCAGGAAGCCGGAGAACCAATTCAAGTCACAACAAGACAGAAATGTCCCAAGGCAGATGGCTACAGCCTACAGACTGTTTAACGAGCTTCCTTCAAGGATGAATGGGATAAAAGCTAGCTTTTCTGCATTTCAATGCTAAAATTTTGCTCTGGGGCCTCTGTCTGCAGTTACCTTGCCTATGGTGATCTTGCTAGAAATGTGTAATGCCAATCTCTGCTACCCCTAACATCTTTCTGGAGAGGGGAGGGGAGGGGAGGGGAGGGGAGGGGAGGGGAGAGGAAAAGTAGGAAGAAATGGAGAAGAGAGGAGAGAAGGGAGATGAGAGGAGTAGAGAGTAGAGAGTAGAGTAGAGTAGAGTAGAGTAGAGTAGAGTAGAGTATAGCGTGGAGTAGAGTGGAACGGAACCAAATGGAACGGAATGGAACAGAACAGAACAGACTAGAATACTTCATTGGCCAAGTGTGAATGAACACACAAGGAATTTGTCTTTGGAGAAGAGAAGAGAAGAGAATCCACTGATCTTTGGAAGGAGGTGATGAACCAAGCAGGCACATTTAATGCCAGCAGAGTATCTTGGCTGTTCTGCTTCTTGTCAGATGGCTGGCACAACCTCAGCCCACAAATGCATACCTTCAGACTTTCCTTCATTTTTAAGCTCAGCTCCATCATTATGTAACCTTCATAGCTACTTTGGCAATGAAATTCCATTCCTTAAACAGACCATTCCAGGGAAGACACCTTGCCAAAACTCAAATGCAACCTGCCTGGTATGTGTATCTTTCCTCTAGCACAACTTTCAAAAAAAAAAAAAAAAAGACGACAGCTTTTGCAGAATCAGGGTTCATGTCTACTGTAGATTGAGACAAGTGGAGCTCAGATTGTGTAGAGATCCTGGCAATTGTAGACATGCACCATCGCTTGGGGGAAACATGTAGTCACAGAATGAAGAAGGCATTGTACACATTTTGCATAGATTCCCAAACACAAACATGGCCAAGGCAGATAAACCATAATACCTAGCCAACCTGCATAGTTTCCAAGCAACATGTGGTATTTTGCATATGCTGATAGTGGGTAAATAAATCACATTGCTTAAGGAAGATTCGGCCATTACGCAATGCCAGAACATGAGATCATTTCAGTAATATCTCAAAATGAAAACCACGATGCATCTGGTGAGCCCTTGAAGATTATAGGTAGTCCTTGACTTATTATATTATATTATAGTTTAAAGTTATGAAGGAGGTAGTGACAGATTTAATTTTCCTGGGCTCCAGGTTCACCGCAGATGGGGACTGCAGCCAAGAAATTAAAAGACGCTCGCTCTTGGGGATGAAAGCTATGGCAAATCTAGATGGCATACTAAAAAGCAGAGACATCACCCTGACAACAAAAGTGCATATAGTCAAGGCTATGGTTTTCCCAGTTGCAATGGATGGCTGTGAAGGTTGGAGCATAAGGAAGGCTGAGTGCCAAAGAATGGAGGCCTTTGAACTCTGGTGCTGGAGAAGACTCCTGCGAGTCCCTTGGGCTGCAAGATGATCCAAGGCGATCCATGCTTCTGTCTATCATCTATACACCCATCCATCCATCTCTATCTCTGCCTGCCTCTATCTATCATCGATGCACCCGTCCATCCGTCCATCCATCCTATATCTCAATTATTCTGCACACTTATGTGGCACCTGAGGACAGAATTCTTTCCATCCTGTCCCACTTTCTATCTGCGCGATTAATCTTTCTTCATAAGCACTTCTCCCTCCCCTTCTGATACTACAAAGAACGATTCCACTCACAGTCAGAATCTTTCATCAGCAAGCTAATTGTCCCAATCTTTTATTATAAACAGTTAAATCACACAGGGGGAATCCTTTTGTCATGAGTGCATACAAAAAGCCCTAGGCTGAAACCATGGATTGGGAAAAAAAAAGACATCTTTCTAAACAGATGTGAACCAAACAATCCCCGTTCTCAATCATTCTTGGATTGTCAAGTGGTCCAATTGTTTATTTTGTTTCTTGTCACATCCCCACCCATCCATTTATGTCAAAGTATTTTTCCTTTGGGTGACATTCATTCAGAATATTGTACGGTTTCTCCCCCCCCCCCACCTCCCATTTATTCTCCAATTATTGTCACTCAGTCAAGTGTAACATACAATTAGCACAACTTATGGATTCTTGTTTTCATAAGCATCCCACACCAACCTAAATGACACCAATGCAAACTTCCTGGCCAGGCATGGAATCCTCTTACCTTCACTACTGGTCTGAAACCGGGAGGGAACACATGCACATGCTTGCTTCACGCATGCGTGGCACTTCTGTGCATGCACAGAACATCTGTGATAACATCTGGGCAGGTGGGCGGAACCTCCCACTACCAGTTCACCCAAACTGGGGCGAACTGGCAAAGTACCACCTCTGTTCCTGGCATATATTTTACCTCCTTCATGTATAATTAAACTTATCCGTAAGAAAAACTCCAATTGCACACAATCTTCATTCGAATCGCATTCTTCCCTTTTCTTTTTGCTTCCAAGACATACAACGAATCAATTGTTCTTCTTATATTTTGAATCTTAATCTTCTGTATGTCAGAATTATTACCAGATGTGCCATTAGATATCCATCATACTGACACCCGTCAACCTTCAGACAATTTTTTTTCTTAAGTTTGCAAAGATATCGGTTATGTTACCAATATCCTTGTATCTTCTGACCCAGCTCCCCAAACACTGTGGCTGTGGCTACATCTGGACTCAGGTAGACTGTTTAAATGCTTATCCCACGGAAATATGGTTTCCATTGGCTTTGTAGACAATAATGATGTTGTGAGCCATTACTTTCCACTCTCAGCGCAAGGGTTTTAAGGCAGCGCCAATAAATGCTGAAAACAGAGAATGTATGTCTCAACTTTTCCCCGCAGCCTCACCATGTCCTGTCTTCTTTGATTATCCTTCCAACATCCAAGATAAAATAATAATAACAATAATATCTGACAAGCTATTTTTTTTGCAGGAGCTAAAGCTGAATAGCTAAAAACTCTGTATGTTCTGAGACCGTAAAAGGATTTCTCGTCTTACCAGAAGTATTCCAACATTGTTCTGATGCTACCAGAAAAAAGCCCTTCATTCAAAATGGAATGTTTTATCCTCTCTGGGGGAAATTCAGCCAGTTTTGAGGTCAAAACTCTTCTTGTAAGGCTGGAACCACAGACAATGATCTTCCAACAAGATCAGAATTGCCTGAAGATCAAAAGATTCCACCCACAAAATAAGTTGGAGATCTCTTTTTAACAGATCTCTTTCTGCTGCCAAGAAATTAAAAGACACTTGCTCAGGGGAGAAAAGTGATGGCAAATCTAGACAGCACACTAAAAAACAGACACATCACCCTGCCAACACAAGTGCATCTAGTCAAGGCTTTGGTTTTCCCAGTTGCAATGGATGGCTGTGAAGGTTGGACCATAAGGAAGGCTGAACGCCAAAGAATTGAGGCCTTTGAACTCTGGTGCTGGAGAAGACTCCTGCGAGTCCCTTGGACTGCAAGGCCATCCAACCGGTCAGTCCTAGAGGAGATCAACCCTGACTGCTCTTTAGAAGACCAGATCCTGAACAGGAAGCTCTGAAGTGAAAGGGGAGTGGAGTAAGGGGGGGGTTTAGTCTTCCTCACTGTTAAATGCAGTAAAACAATGCACTGTAAAATGAAATCCATCTGTAGGGTTACTTACCCACGGTATCACATGGCTCATCCTTATGGACACAAAAATCTGTCCTGAAAATAATAAATCATAATTAGGAACACTCCTTAAAATGATGAGATATGGGTTGTATAAGTGGACACATGTTTTAGAGTGTGTATCACCTACAAGCCACGAATGTAAGATATTGTACTAAAGGCATGTAAATTCATATTCGTTCATACATACATACATACATACATACATACATACATACATACATACATTCACTCATACATATTCTTTTCATGTTTCGTTTTACAGGTAGTCCTTGACTTACAACTACCCTAGCAAGGTAGTCATAAGTTGAGTTGTGCCTGATTTTGTGTAGAAGGAATGGCAGAACCTGGGGGCGGCGTGAAAAGAGGAATCAGCCTAGCATCCCTACATAGTCACAAACAAAATCAGTCCAACTCCCCTTCAGTGACGTTGACCCTCATCTAACTCTAACCAGATGCTGACTGTTAGTTGAAAATATTCCTGTTCATAGGCCTTTTAGCAATAAATCAACTTTATTGAGCCTTCAAGGGTGGATCTGGTCTTTTGCATCCGGCATTGACAACATTTTTTTGCTGCGCTTGTTAAGGGGATCACCATGGACACTTGTTGGCTTGAAAGTCAACATTAAGAAAACTAAGATCATGGCATTCAGCCCTCTCAATTCCTGGCAAATAGCTGGGGAATAAATGGAGGTAGTGGCAGATTTTATTTTCCTGGGCTTCAAGATGGGCACTGCAGCCAAGAAATAAAAAGACGCTTGCTCCTGGGGAGGAAAGCTATGGCAAATCTAGACAGCATACTAAAAAGCAGAGACAGCACCCTGCCAGCAAAAGGGTGTATAGTCAAGGCTACGGTTTTCCCAGTTGCAACGGATGGCTGTGAAAGTTGGACCATAAGGAAGGCTGAGCATCAAAGAATGGAGGCCTTTGAACTCTGGTGGCTGGAGAAGACTCCTGCGAGTCCCTTGGACTGCAAGGCGATCCAACCGGTCAATCCTAGAGGAGATCAACCCTGACGGCTCTTTAGAAGGCCAGATCCTGAAGAGGAAACTCAAAGACTTTGGCCACCTAATGAGAAGGAAGGACTCCCTGGAGAAGACCCTCATGCTGGGAAAGATTGAGGGCAGAAGAAGAAGGGGATGGCAGAGAATGAGGTGGCTGGATGGGAGTCACCGAAGCAGTCGGCATGAGCTTAAATGGACTTCAGAGGATGGTAGAGGACAGGAAGGCCTGGAGGAATGTTGTCCATGGGGTTGCGATGGATCAGACATGACTTCACAACTAACAACAACAACACCATGGCCACTTCATTCCTTTCTTTCTTCCCAAACCTCAGTCATCTCAAGGTTTCTCTTTCAAGTCAGCCATCATGAACGATTTACTGCAAGCAGAAGTAGGGCAAAACTCCGACCTTCTAGCATCTGAGCAGAGAAATTTGAGGCTGCTTTACTTGCATCTAAAAGCTTGCAGTTGCGAAGTTGGCCACAGGGCAATCGATGGCCGCCTCTCCTCTTGACCCAGCTGGCTGTGTCATCCTTGCAGGAATTGCCAGACTCAGCTTCGCAAAGTTTATTCAAGGACTAGGTTGCATTGTTATATAAACGGGTAAATCAAACAGATGCTTTGAGTAAAAAGGATTGGAGGTTGCAGCTGAAAAAGCTGCTTTCTCAAAGGGGATTTCTAGCTTCGCGACTGAAAAACACAGCCTATCTCTGTCTCTTGCAGGACCACAGATGATAAGGGGATGGTAGTTCCAGGTAATTCCCTGGATTCAAATTCCTTTCTCTTAATGCCATGGCTCCCGATAGTAAAACAGGGCAAAAGCAAGATCTATTTATGCCTGGACCAGCCCTGGACCATCTCTCCATGCCAAGAGCCCATGTGGGAACAATTAAAATAGCAGCTGAATAGGAAGCTTAGGAGGAAAATGCAGGCAACTGATAACCAATCATTGTTTAACTTAAGGAGAAGAAGGTGACGTTGCCCCGTTTCTAGTCTCAATAACAATAATAATTCCAGAAGCAACGAGAGTATAATTTTTATAGATAGCTTTCAGAAGCTTATCTGACAATGTGATCTTACAACTAATTATAATGTATATTGTGTCAATTGTTTCTTTGCTCTATCTACCTTGCTCAGCAATAGGTACCTAAGACCTGGTCTTATTTTATTTTTTTGCTCCAAAAGTTGCATTAGGGCTTATTTTCTGGTTAGGTCTTATTTTCAGGGAAACAGTATATATAAACTATTACGCTGCGAAGAGCCCTGGTGGAACAGTGGTTAGAATGCAGAATTGCAGGCAAACTCTGGCCACAGCCTGGTATTCAATCGTGATGGGGTTCAAGGTTGATTCAGCCTTCCGTCCTTCCGAGGTCGGTAAAATGAGGACCCAGATTGTTGGGGGGCAATAGACTGACATTGTAAACCATGAAGAGAGTGCCGCACTATCAGGTGGTATATAAGTCTATTGCTATTCACCACAATACTATATGAAGCAGTAGTGGGTTCCGGATTCCGGTGCAACCGGTACAGTGCAACGGGGCCGAGCGTCCACCACATGAACAGGCGCAGTGTGTGCGCACACATACTTTCCGCCCGTGACGCCTCTGCGACACTTCAGAGACACTTCCGTGACTCTTCCACGATGCTTCCACGACACTTCCACAATGCTTCCGCGACTCTTCCACGATGCTTCCACGACACTTCCACAATGCTTCCGCGACTCTTCCACGATGCTTCCACGACACTTCCACAATGCTTCCGCGACACTTCCACAATGCTTCCGCGACTCTTCCACGATGCTTCCACGACACTTCCACAATGCTTCCGCGACACTTCCACAACGCTTCCACAACACTTCCACAATGCTTCCGTGACACTTCCACAATGCTTCCGCGACACTTCCACAATGCTTCTGTGATGCTCCAGCTGCTCAGCGGAGCGGAGCGCAGGCGTCGTGGCTCCATGAGCCTGCGCAGAATACCCGAAAACTTCAAATACCGATAAAGAGCACAGGCGGGCCAACCGGAATGGGCCCTCTGGAGCAACATACCAGAATGGTACCTGGTGCTCCCGGCAGGCACAGGTATGCCCGTACCGGGGCGTACCGATCGTAACCCACCACTGATATGAAGGTTTCACTATGGTTAGAGAGCACCCCATCAAGTCTCACATCAAGAACCTTAAATGGCACAGCTCCCAAACTCAGCAACACCAAGGCATTCTACAGTTGAAAGACTCATGGGTCTCGGAGAGAAATTTCCTAACAGTGAGAATAGTCAACAGGTGGAATGGCTTGCTTTCAGAAGTGGCGTGTACTCCATCACTGGAGGTTTCTAAGAAGAGACTGGAAAGCCAATTGTGTGGCATGGTATAGGGCCGTGATGGCGAAACTCTGGCATGTGTGCCTGAAGTGGCATGCAGAGCCATGTTGCCTGGCATGCTGTTCCTCTTCCAGGTTTCTGGGGCGCACGCTGATCATCTGTCTTTCGTGTGTGCAGCAATACCGGAAACCGAAGAGGTGGTCTTCGGGCATGCGCACCAGAAACCAAAAGTGCATGTGCTGGAAACCGGAAGTGTGTGTGCCAGAAACCGGAAATTTGTTTCCCCGTGCGCGAATGCCCCCTGGGCAGCTCCTCTTCTGGGTTGCGTCCCCAACGAGAGCGCACACGCGCTCCCTTCTGAAAAGGTTCACCCTCACTGGTATAGGGTCTCCTGCTTGAACAGGGGGTTGGACTAGAAGACCTCCAAGGTCTCTTCCAACTCTGTTCTTCTATAAAGTTCTATTCTGCTAAGCCACCGTGTTGCTGTGAGATGTTGGCTTCGTCTATTGTATGATCCAAGTCATATGTGCTATTCTAGACGTAAGGAAGCCTTGATGAGTTGAGCCCAACGGGCAAAAAAAGAGAGAAAGTTTCCCAAGGTGAACAGAACTTGGCTTCCTTTTCGCTGAAAAGAATCCTCCACGCAGGGAAAAAAAAGACGTGTTTTTAGAGGTCAATCGTAAAATGTCTGGTTCTGGTTACAAACAAGCAGAGAGAAAAATCTCAAGTTGAAGATCCAGCTCTTCTTCTTTTCTTCCCTCCCCCCCCCTCTTGGCTTAGCCTTTCCATGCTGGACACAGCCCTGCTTCTGCCTCCTTTGCCACATCTGAAACATCTGGGGTTCATCCAGACACACGCACACATACACATGCCGAAAGACGGCACTTAAGCTAAAAAGCAAAAACGCTGAATTTCTGTGCCCTAGGAGCCAAAACAGCTGAGCCAGGAGATTGTTCAACCAACCGTTGTTCCCGGTCCATCCCCTCCTTTAGAAGAGGGAAGCCGTAACAGGATGGGGGGAAATGAGGATATACAGGAAGGGAAGAGTTGTGAGAATCCAGGGCCAGCTTATTTTGCACAGTGGATGTGGTTTTACTGAAGCCCGGGCCTCTGTACGCTGCCTAATTCTCCTACAATACAAACTAATCTTTTCATTTACCCAGCACAGTTCTTTCCATGGCTGTTATTACTAGCATCTGCCTCTCTAAATCCACCCTATTTGAGCAGCATTCAGCCACTTTCCCCTGCTTGACCAAAACACATGTGGAATTTCATTAGATGCATCAGTCCAGGGTGGAGAGAGAGGGAGAGAGAGTAAGGGGAATAATTTCAGCTCTTCACAACACTCCTCTACCCTGAGGCTGGAAGGGGGTGGGAGGGGAGATTCAGAAAATCCGATCCTATTTTTGCTCCGACATTTCGAATATAGGTAGTCCTTAGGTTATGACCACAACTGACCTGCAACATTATCCTAGGACACATATATTTTACCTTCATTTGTGAAACATTCCAATCCATTTTGGAGACCCTCAACAGCTGCCTTCAGATCTAGACCTAACTCTCCTAGTAAACAGACAGGAGCACAGCAGAAAGCCAAGTGTTCACTCAATCTGAATTCACGCCATACCTTGTAACAAAGACAGCAGCATCTACTGGAAGGGTGTCATCTCGTGCTCCGGGAACCTGATTGTTCCCAAGGTACTTCGCACCTCCAAACTCTTCATTTTGCCATTGGCAAAAGCTTTCCAGGGACCTCTCTCCATGGTGACCTATGGACAACCTGGCCTTCAAAAAAGAAGGGGGGGGAAAGCAGGAGACAGAAGAAAGACAAAGGTGAGAGCCAGGCATGTTGGTCAAGGGATACTGAAGCTCGCCTTGATGGGCTCCAGACATGCATTTCATAGATCAAGTCAACAAGCTTTTGTATGTTAAATTAAAAGATGTAGCTCAGCCAAACTCATCACAGTACCTAAAGGAACACTCTGCAGTGGAAAATAAGTGCAATTGTATCCCTCCATCCCTCCCTCCCTCCCTCCCTCCATCCATCCATCCATTCCACCCATCTCACTTTGCATAGCAACCTTTGGCAGTAAATGGAATTCATCTTCTCTTCCCTTGTGCAGCGAACTAAAGGGGTAAATTTGCCCACCAGACGGCATTTTATCAACCCAAGTTTTCTGATCTAGACTTCAGTAATCACCTAACAGTCTCCTTGTCCTGAAAAAAAACCAACCCCTTTTTATTTGGCTAATGTGAATTTCTAGCATTCACATCCAGCAAGTCCCGGCAAAGAGTCTTTTAAGGGTGAATTGCAAACCCAGACCGTATCAGTCCTTGGATAGTTGCCAGGAAGAAAGCTTCCAGGTGCAATGCTGCACAATGAAATACTTGGCAAGGAGTGTCTCAGATAAGCAAATCTTCCCATTAATGAACTAATTGTCTCCTGCAAACACCACTCCCCTTTTGCTCCTATTCATTCCTATGGGAGGGGCCATTCAGCTTCCATTTGTGCCTTTACTCCCGAGTCAACCCCGTTCCTTAATTGTTCCCATTTCCTGACAGCTCAGTGCATGCACACATTGGGAACAGGCTCCAGCTGTTCTTCTGCCTCACTGATGTCTGATTCTGAAGGCAGCTGATAACTGGCATACGGCTCTGGCCCCCTCTCTGCCTTCGACACAGAGCCCTCATCAGAGCCTTCCCCAGCCTCCAGGACTGGCCCATTTTCCTCCCCAACCTCCTCATTGTCTGAGTCTGCAGTCAGCTCTGAGCAATATAATCATTTTTTTCTCAAATAATCAACGTGGGGATTTGAAAGCCAATAAACTCATACAAAGTCAAAGGAGATCAGTGGCCCATTAGGGTTATGTTGTCTACTTTGGTTTGTTCAACAATTGCTACATTTTATGATGAAAGATTCCTCCAAACCATAACAAGTCTTTTTTAAAAAAAACCTATTTCATATTTTTTTTTTTAGAATCCGCCCTTGACAGATACTATTGATATTTCTCAAGGCAAACCTTGAAAAACTTTTCAGTAAATTCAGAAAAACAGTAAGACAAATTGGCAAAAGGTATGAAATTCATAATCTTGGAAACAAACTGGGTATCAATCCCAGCCAACCATGGACTAAACTCAAACAATGTTTAGAATACACCCCACTACTCGCAGTTTCAATCAAAGCTGGAAAGGAACTTACAGGACGTCTTCGAAGCAAGACAAGCTTAGTCACTCGAACGTAGATTTTCACCCCAAGACTCTGGTGTTGGAACATGTTGTACACCTGAGTAAAAGCAATAAAAGGACCATCACATCACAGCACTGAAAGACATTCATTGAACAAAAATATATTAAACAATGACCGGCTTTCTTTCTTCTCTGCATACACAGGTAAAGGTAAAGGTTCCTCTCACACATATGTGCTAGTCGTTCCTGACTCTAGGGGGTGGTGCTCATCTCCGTTTCAAAGCCGAAGAGCCAGTGCTGTCTGAAGATGTCTCCGTGGTCATGTGGCCGGCATGACTAAATGCCGAAAGAGCACGGAACACTGTTCCCTTCCCACCAAAGGTGGTTCCTATTTTCCTACTTGCATTTTTTACGTGCTTTCGAACTGCTAGGTTGGCAGAAGCTGGGACAAGTAATGGGAGCTCACTCCATTGCACGGCGCTAGGGATTTGAACCGTTGAGCTGCCGACCTTTATGATCGACAAGCTCAGCGTCTTAGCCACTGAGCCACTGCGTTTCCTTGTTTTATATATATATATATATAATCAAATAGAGGCGTTTTTGCAGGGTCACAAATTTGTCATTCACTTATCTTGGACATCAGAAGCTCCACATTTTTGAAACCAAGCACACACAAAAGAACTATTTAAAGGCACAGTTTGTGCTCTGTTGCTCATTCCTTTTTGAGCAATCAAGAAAAGGACACAGCACCTTTGCCAAAACAACCATCACTACGTTGTGCAAGTCGACATCCCCAACTATGAATTAGCTGTACTCCCACACTTTTTCGGTCAACTACCGAAAAATGCTGAATGCTAGAAGGAGTCTACAATTAAAGAGCAGTCCTCAAACCTCTTCACAGGATGTGAAGCACCATGGCCAAGCCCACTGAACTGTAATATACAGAAGTCCTTAAATTACGACGGTTGCTTTCAAAACAAAATGCATCAGACATACTTTCTTTTTTGGCTTTCGAAGGAACGTGCATCTATTTCTCCAAAGACCACAAGCTGACAAGGAATTGTAAACGTATATCCTCAGTACTGCTGCAGCTGCTGTTAAACCATATAATTAATGTAAGGGTTTTTTGAGTGAGCAAGCCATAACATGAAATTAGTGATCCCTTGAACATTATTTTAAAAAACACACACAAATACACACACACACACATGAGGAAAAAAAGAGAAGCTTTCAACGAACACGTGCTTTAAATAGGACGAAAAGTCTAGGAAGCAAATGTGATTTTTTTTTCCAAACAGACGGATCTTCATTTTTGAAATTATTCCTCCAGGTATTATTAAATATTTGGAGAGAGGCAGAGAGAAAGTTGGAACCTCTTCCATGAAAGCCGAGCATGTCCATGCAAACATTTTAAATCTGATCGGCAAGGGGAGAGGATTTTTCGAATGGATATGACTGACATAATAGGTGGCTTTATTGTTTATTTGTATGTATCCAAGGGCATCAATGCATAGGACATTTTAAAGATTAACATATGAGAAAAAGATAGAATCTTGTCTTAAGCAGTTCTAAGTTTAATACAGACAGCGAAGGGAAGCTAAATAAATGAGGCTGGAACGACGGCGGGATAAGAACACCGAGTAATTTTAAAAAATTGCATAATTAATCAGCTGGCAATTAACAGGATAACAGAGTTGGAGGGGACCTTGGAGGTCTTCTAGTTCAACGGCCTACTCAGGCAGGAAACCCTACATACCATTTCAGAAAAATAGTTATCCAACCTCTTAAAAACTTCCAGGGCATATCTCTGCATACCCTTAAGTTATGTGCATAATGCATTGATGACCAGCTGGCCGGGGCACATGCCTCATACTAGAAACTGTAAAGTCATCTTTCCCGCATGTGCAGCTGCTCTTCCTGTTTCCGGGGCTCCTGCATGCATGACAACCAAGTGGTCTTGGTCACATGCGCCAGAAACCAGAAGAGCAGCTGCCCACTGCGCGCATGTGCACCAGGCAGCTGCTCTTCCGGTTTCCGGCACGCACCCATCCACACGCGCTCCCATTTCAGCACTTGGTGCTGAAAAGGTTCCCAAACACTGTCACAGAAGATTAGGATAACAAGGGTTTGTTTTTTAAAATCGCAAAATACATTAGATATGGAGTAAGATATGGAGCCTTTTTAATAAAGAATGGACTTCATCGACGACTGACGTCTTTTTCTTTTAAATTCACATTCAGGGATTGCAAGGGATTCAAATGACTATTTTTGAAAGGTTTTATTTTTCTCGGAAGGAACAGAAATGACGTTGCTTTAAGAAGGCCCAACCTTCAAAAAAAAAAAAAAAAGACTGCAAGCATAATCTGTGTGCTAATAAGCCATTTTAAGTCTCATTCTGTGGTTTGACAGTGAATGCAATGCCTTACAGCAAGGGCCTAAATTAATAAATAACCCCCTTTGCCTGACAGCAGTGTTCTATTTGCTTAAATCCTGACATGCGTGCCAAAATTAACATTCTGGTTTCTTTTAGAAGCAGCTGTTCGCCCCCCCCCCTCCCCAGCAACCCCCTCTCCCCCCCGACCAGACGTTGAATGTTAAGGGGCCAAAATCTGCAGGTTGCTACATAGGAGCTCAACACATCCAGCTGGAAACGCATCTTCGCCTTCACTGACTACCAATCATTCAAAACGATGATTCAGTTTAGGCATTTTTCACCAGCAACGTAGACAATATTACAGCTGTAGGTAGCAATGCTTGAGCCCTGCCGCTATTCTACTGCAGTTGCAATCCGTCTCGTTCAGGGAGCTGTTTCTCCCACTTAAATGATGCATGAAGGGTCAGAAGCAAACCAACTACATTTGTTCCACCCATGCTTCATGAGGGGGTTTTCAGTAGAAGCAAACAGCAGTCATGTGTCTGGATGGGGAAATGAACATGGTGCTACCCAGGGATGGGATTGAAAAAGGTTAGCAACCGGTTCTCTGCCCAATTGCTTGGGGAGGGCGTGCCCATGGTGGGCGTAGCCTACTCAGCCTCCTGCACCACCATGAGGGGGGGCATTTCCGCCCTCCCCAGGCTCCAGCAGCTTTGTTTGAGCCTCCGGGAGGGTGAAAATGGCCTTCCCTGGGGCTCCGGAGGCCCTCCGCAGGCCGAAAAAAGGCCCGTTTTTGGATTTTCAGTACTTCTGGTACGCCTGTTTTTCGCTCTCTCCAGGCTCCAGAGGCTTTCCCTGAGTCTCTGGGAGGGGGAAAACAGCCTTCCCCAGGCTCCGGAGGGCCTCCGGAGGCTGGAAACGGGTGCATTTCCGGACTTCCAGGAGGCCTGTTTTTCGCCTTCCCAGAGTCTCTGTGCAGGTCCTGCACTTACTTGGCATGATGAATGGGCCAAGTGAAACTCCTGCAAGGGAGGGGTGGGGCCAGCCAGTCCTTGCAACAACCAGTTCAGCAAACCGGATGCAAAATTAATATCCGGTTCGCCCGAACCAGTGCGAACCGGCTGAATCCAACCTTGTCACTGCCACTGGTTTGGAATTGAACTGGCCCTAAAGAAAAAGGAGCCCTTTTGATAAGGTTTCCATCTGCAGACCTCCAAAATTCAATGGCAAGATTTTCACACCTCAAAGTAAGGCATATTTGGCTGAATCAGCCACGACTGTTGGATTGTATGTGCTAAATCATAACCCATCTTATAGGCTTTCCACAAAAGGAGAATATTTGTAGCTCAATACTTTTTTCTTTTCAATTATTGTTATGTCAGGTGTGTTGTAGGCCAAGTGCCTGTCAGTCTGGATTCTGAAGTCCCACAATATATTATTGTTGTTGTTGTTGTTGTTGTTGTTGTTGTTGTTATTGTTATTGTTATTATTATTATTATTATATAATTGTATCACAGCGGCCAGTTGTTTCGCCGGGTTTGGCATTGATTACTAGTCGGGCCCCACCCAGGGGCCTAGGACGTCGTAACATATTTTCGTAATATATGTGCAGATCCAAGCAGTGCGGCCTTTTGCATTTGACTGATGGTGATTTTGTCAAATTTTAACTGTTTTAAATGTAATTCCAGTGCTTTTGGAATAGCACCCAGTGTGCCGATTACCACTGGAATTACCACTGCTGGTTTGTGCCATAATCGTTGGATTTCGATTTTTAAGTCCTGGTATTTCTCGATTTTTTCATATTCCTTCTCGGCGACCCTGCTATCACCTGGTATTGCGATGTCTATGATTGTAACCTTATTTTTCTCAACCAGTGTGATGTCTGGTGTATTATGAGCCAGTATTTTATCTGTTTGTATGCGAAAATCCCACAAGATCTTGACCATCTGACCCTCAACGACTTTTTCAGGCTTATGTTCCCACCAGTTTGTTGCTGTTTTAATATTATAATTTTTGCACAAATTCCAGTGGATCATTTGTGCCACTGAATTGTGCCGCATTTTATAGTCAGTCTGCGCGATTTTTTTACAGCAGCTGAGTATGTGGTCAACAGTTTCATCAACTTCATCATCATTATTATTATTATGATTATTATTATTATTATTATTATTATTATTATTATTATTATTATTTTCTGGCGGGCAGAGTAGAGAGACAAATCCACATGGTGTTCTACCTACCATGTTCATCACAGTAAGGATGAATCGTTGAGCCGCATCCACCCCATGGTATTGGACCATGTCAGCATCTGCCACCACGAGCGTTTCCACCGTGTACTCATTTGTGAGATGAATAGCGTTCCTCCGTCCTTTCCAGTCGTGGAGATGCTTGCCCTTGGGAGGCTTCTTTTTCTCTAGAAAGCAAAGAACTTGTTTCAAAAGCTCCTTCTAATACGTTCGGCCTTTGGTGCTTTAGCGGTTTAGAAAAACTCAGGCGATCTATGCAAATATCAATAGCGCTTAGACTTATATACAGTACAACCCCATAGCGCTTTACGGCACCTTCTGGGCAGTTTACAATGTCAGCATGTTGCCCTCAATGATCTGTGTCCTCATTTCATCCACCTTGGAAAGACGGAAGGATGAGTCAACCTTGAGCCAGTCAGGATCGAACTCCTGGCAGTGGGCAGAGTTAGCCTGCAGTAGCAATAGCACTTAGACTTATATACCACTTCACAGGACTCTACAGCCCTCTCTAAGCGGTTTACAAAGTCAGACTCTTGCCCCCAACAATCTGGGTCCACATTTGACTCACCTTGGGAGGAGAGAAGGCTGAGTCAACCTTGAGCCGATGAGATTTGAACTGCCGAACTGCAGCTTTGCAGTCAGTTGAAGTAGCCTGCAGGATGAGTCAACATTGAGCCAGCCAGGATCAAACTCCTGGCACTCGGCAGAGTTAGCCCGCAATACTGCATTCTAACCACTGTGCCACCATGGCTAAGTACAAAAAGCCTGATCTTCAACTGAGAAGATGTGCATTTTCATTTACCAATGAGGACTGATGAGGATTCAGAAGGATGGAAGGCTGAGTTGACTTTGAACCAGTCAGGATCGAACTCCAGGCTGGTAGGCAGAATTTGCCTGCAATACTGCATTTTAACCACTGTGCCACCGCGGCTCAAGAAGACAATATTTGTAGTTTAAAGTTGAGCTACATAGGGCCCTTGATGCTCTCTGATCTTGGTGGTTTCTTTGCCCTGACGATGCTGCCTAGTTTGGTAACGAAATATCTCCAGGAAAGCTATCAAGTTCAGAGAGCACCAAGGACCCTCCAGATCTATGCAAACTAGGAAGAGCAAAGATGGACCTGCCTGAGAATGTATCACGTTGATGTCTCCACAATTTTAGAACTGGTTTTATGAAGGAATGTAGAACTTGGGAATGGGAAAGGAAGAAAAAGAGGAGAGAGATGAAGAAAGAAACTCAGTGTTACTTGGCTTAGTAGAGGATAGGACAGAGAGGAACTTGAACATGTTTTAAAGTTGATGCTAGTCCTTCAAGCTAGGCAAAATACAGAAGGATTTTTTCCTGACTCTTTTTCTTATTTAAGGAAATAATTGACCCAAGGAAGATTTTAGACCCAGAGAGAGGATTGTGCAGTGGAAAACAGAATATTCTGACTTAAAGCTCTGTGCGCTCTTCCTTGACAGAAATCAGTAGCAATTCTTCCGTGAAACTGATATTGAAACTGTTAGGGGGGGGGGGGGAGATGCAAAAAAAAATTGGCACTGCATAACTTCATCTGTAATTAATATCGAGCTTTCTGTTCATCCACATATCCATCCCTTCCCATCAGCATAGCATTTGTACACATTCCGCTCATCCTCCATCAAACAGTTTGGCAGGTTCTGCTTTATTCTTCTTTTGCCTAAGGTACTAACTATCATCACCTATAGCTCTCTTCCCCTCCCCATTCCACAGTGAAACAACAGACATTTATGCCCTCTCCCTCCCCCCCCCCCACTCCTAAGAAAGCAAATCATGAAGCAAAACAAAGAGAGGGGAGAAATATACACTCTGGAAATACCCTACTGGGGATAAAGATCAGTCTTATACATATACTTCCACATAGAGAACCTTAATGTTGAGTTAATAATAAATAATGGCAATTTCTCTACCAGTAGCTACAATCTCATTCAACCTGTCTGGGCAAATTCTTATCCATCTGCACTGTCTGTGTGTGTTCAAAAACAGGATGTAGGTTATTAAAATAGACATATTAAACCCACCTCCTTCTCAAGGCCTAAGGCAGGATTCAGCCATTTTCCATCAAGGACTCCTATCAGCACAGAGTTGGCAATTCAGCTCCCTCAGGGTTTAGTAGAAGACTAAGTCCTCCATCAGCCAAAACCAATTTTTTTAAAAAATTCAACCAGAGTACGTTAATCAGTTTTAGACAATCATTTCTGGTCAGTGACCATATATGGAATTCAAAGAGCTTTTTATGGGCATCCTCTCAAAATGGCTTCCTGGGATGGATTTTTTTTGGGTGGAACGTATTCACAAAATGGGTGACAGCTAATGATTAAACACCAGGAGCTAGAAGGCAAATTATCAACCTTGGTGACATGACATGATAGCAATGTGCCAATATCTAAGGGACTGCCACAAAGAAGAAGGGGGTCAACTTATTCTCCAAAGTATCTGGAAGGCAAGCAATGGATGGAAACTAATCAGGGAGAGACTGAACCTAGAATTAATGAGAAATTGCCTGACAGAACAATTAGTGCTCCATCACTAGAGATTTTAAGAAGTGACTGGACAGCTATTTGTCTGAAATGGTGTAAGGTTTCCTGCTTGAGTAGGGGATTGGACTAGAAAACCTCCAAGGTCCCTTCCAACTCTGTTTTCTGTTATTATAGCCCCCTGGTCCCTCTTCATGCTCTATTTTTTAATTAGATAAAAATAGAATGGAATGGAATGGAATAGAATTGACCAAGTGTGATTGGACTCACAAGGAATTTGTCTTCGGTGCATATGCTCTCTGTATATATACAAAGAAAAGATACATTCGTCAAGAATCATAAGATGCAACACTTAGTGATAGTCATAGGTTACTAATAAGCAATCAAATCATACTAGGAAACAAATAAAACAATATAATTGTAAAGATACAAGCAACATGGTTACAGTCATAAGTGGGAGGAGAGAGGTAATAGGAAGGAAGAGAAAAATAATAGTAATACGGTCTTAGTAAATTATTTGACAGTGTTGTGGGAATAGTAGAGTGATGGCATTCGGGGAAAACTGTCCTTGTATCTAATTGTCTTGGTGTGCAGTGCTCTATAGCGTCGTTGTGAGGGTAGAAGTTGAAACAATTTTTGTCCAGGATGTGAGGGTTTGTAAATATTTTCACAGCCCTCTTTTTGACTTGTGCAATATTCAATGGAAGGCAGGTTGATAGCAATTGTTTTTTCTGCAGTTCTAATTATACGTTGAAGTCTGTGTTTTCCTTGTTGGGTTGCAGAGCCAAACCAGACAGTTATGGAGGTGCAGATAACAGAAAAGTGTGAGTGAGTGAGTGAGTGAATGAATGAATGAATTAATTAATTAATTTCGGATCATAAGACTAACCATAATATACTGAAGCACCAGGCTAAAATATTCATTATTAATTTTTTTTTTTACATTTTGGTTCCCTACTTTGATAAGTAAAACATGTAGGGAGAAAAAAAAAAGAGATCAGAGGAACCGAATTTGTGAGGTACAACTTGGCATCAAACTTATTAAAGGAAATGTTTGTTCCATCCAACCTCTACTCTACTGATAATGGAGAACCTTTTTACCATCTTTGGTTCCCACAGCTTAAATAAAGGGCCGGTAAACGATTAAAGGCTTATTCAGAAATTTGAATTAATCTGGAGTCACATATTTCACTGAGGCATAAGATGATCTGTTTGGTGGACAAGAAGCCTGGATGAACCAGAATAATAGCAACTGCCAAAATGGCCTCTTCCTGTTACTCTTCCTAGTTAAACAGACCCTCCCAGAGAAATTCAGGGCCAAGAATTCACGATTACAAGAATATGTTTATGGGACTTATTCCCAGTTATTTTTCTCTGCCTCATAAAAAATATAGGATAATGCACAAAAGTAAAGTTTCCCCTCGCACATACAGTATGTGCTAGTCGTTCCCGACTCTAGGGGGCAGTGCTCATCTTCATTTCAAAGCCAAAGAGCCAGTGCTGTCCAAAGACGTCTTCGTGGTCATGTGGCTAGCATGACTAAATGCCGAAGGTACACAGAACACTGTGTAGTAGGACATGACCAGGCTGAGCCTGAGGGAGGGGTCAAACGCATCATCAGTCATGAGTCCCTTCATACCCACAAGAGATCTAAGTCCAGCCCATCTTGAATGGCTTTCTTATCTTGCACTTGTTTCCCTTGACTGTTAGTTGACCAGATTCTTGCAGAGAGCTTAGGCTTGCAATAAATCATTATACTCATTTGAACTGCCTGAATCTCCTGATTCCCCCAGCGCGCAACAGAGTCACTGCTGTGATATAATCAAAAGAGATTGCTATTAAGTTGGGTTCGAAATTGGACACATGTGCAGAGAAACAAAAAGAAAAGGAAATCTGGATTTGGCAATGACAAGTTACAAAAAATGCCAAAGGAAAAGCAGAGAATGAAGCCAACAGCTTTTGCTTTCTTGTTCCTGTTGGAAAATAAAACTAACTGTAGATCATGGACCAAAAGAGAACAATCTTATTGCAGTCCGAAATGATATAGGGCAGGGGTGTCCAAACTTGGGAACTTTAAGACTTGTGGACTTCAACTCCCAGAATTCCCCAGCCAGCTGACTGGGGAATTCTAGGAGTTGAAGTCCACAAGTCTTAAAGTTCCCAAGTTTGGACACGCCTGATATAGGGTTTCCTGCTTGAGCAGGGGATTGGACTAGAAGACCTCCAAGGTCTCTTCCAACTCGGTTATTCTGCTATTGTGTTAAGTAAAAAAAAAAATGAGTGAGGAGGGGGAGGAAAGTGTACAAAAATCAAGTGCCCTCCAAGATGGCACCACACAACAAATTAAAAGCTTGTCTACGCACACTGCATTCAAATCTCATGAAGACAACATTTCAACCCACTGGGAACAAGAAGATTTCAGAACAGCAGAAGGGAACAGCGATGGATTTTTATTGCATTGTAGTGCAGTTTTGAAACTGCTTTTTAAAACTTAACATTCGGTGTCACTCTCTGACTCTTTTAGTGAATGAGAATGCATGGTGGAAAAGGAACTTTAAGGTTTGAGTACTTAACTAATTCATTTTGAATTCTCTCAAACACCAGAGCCCACTGTAACAGCATTGCCAAAAAGACATTAAGAGTTGTTAACCTAACCTTGCAAAGCTTCTTCTCCCGTAACATTGTATTATAAACTAAGGCATACAAAACCTTTGCCAGAGCTAGTCTCGAATACAGCTCGTCTGCCTGGAATCTGCACTGTATATTGGATATTAATCAGTGGTGGGTTTCCAATTTTTTCAGAACCTCTTCTGTAGGTGTGGCCTGCTTTGTGGGAGTGGCTTGCTGGCCATGTGCCCAGGTGGGAGTGGCTTGCTGGCCATGTGACCGGGTGGGAGTGGCTTGCCAGTCATGTGACTGGGTGGGCGTGGCCAACTTGTGAAATGTGGTGAAACTCACTTAACAACACTCTTGCTTAGCAACCAAAATGTTGGCTCAGAAACTCTGGCATTTGAAGCACACAAGTCTTAAGGCTATCAAGTTACAAGACCCTTGCACCCCTAACCCTTTAGAAAAAAAAACCAGGGTTGTTCAAACTTGACAGCTTTAAGACTTGTGGACTTCAACTCCCAGAATTCCTCCTCTCACTCTTCATCTTGATGATGTTCAGACGGGCGGGGGGAGGGAGCTGGAACCGGTTCTAAACGGCACGGTAGATTTGTGGAACCTCTTCTATAGAAGAGGTTAGAACTGGCAGGAACCCACCCCTGATATTAATACAATTGAGTAGTCCAGAGGCATTTCACGAGAAGAGTACTCCACTCCTCTACTCACAACAGAATACTCCAGGCTTCAAATTTCAGGCTTTGAAAACCTAGAACTACTCCGCCTATGGTCTGACCTAAGCACAGTAAAACAAAATTATCTGCTACAATGTCCTACCTGTCAATGACTACTTCAGCTTCAACCACAATAATAAACGAGCAAACAATAGATACAAACTCAAGGTAAACCGCTGCAAACTCGATTGTAGAAAACATGACTTCAGCAACACAGTGATCAACGCCTGGAATGCTCTACCTGACTCTGTTGTTACACCAGGGGTGAAATTCAGCAGATTCTGAATTAGCGGAAATTTTGAGTAGTTTGGAGAACCGGCAAATACCACCACTGGCTGGCCCCAGAGTGGGATGGGAATGGAGATTTTGCAATATCCTTCCCCTGCCATGCCTACCAAGCCACTGGTAGTAAAAAAAAAAATGAATTTCACCATTGCCCCAAACCTCCATAATTTTAACCTAAGACTGTCTACTGTTGACCTCACTCCATTCCTAAGAGGTCCGTAAAGGGGTCGTGCATAAACGCACCAGCGTGCCTACCATCCCTGTCCTACTGTCCCCATTTATTCGTACCCATTTCCTGCGTTCATGTCCATGTTTATACTTATACCTGCTATCTCATACGTTTGACAAACTAACTGACTAAATAAAAATAAATAAAATAAATCAACAGGAGAGCTTCAATGAACGGGTGCACGTCAAGTGAGCTCCCTCCTTGCCCCTCCCTCACAGAAATAAAGTTTTCCCCCTGTAGACAGTTTGCTAAAGTACAGGCCTAGACTATAATAATGATGGATTAAGGAAGAGGGGTGGGGGGAGGGTTGAGTCTTTCAACAGAGCAAGCCAATTTCTCCTGCATCTGATTTATGAACCTTGGAACGCTATTCCTCCGCGAGTCAATAAAAACCCAGAACTAAAATAAACAGCAGCCATTAAAGAAAGGATGAAATGAAGAGCACCCGTCTCCTCTTGAACAAACTGACATTATAAGCTCGGCAGCTCAGGGTTAGCAGGAAAACAAATAAAAGACAAGCGGGAGGAGCCATGGAGGAGCAGGAGCAGGCCCAGGAGAACCTAGACTTAAAACAGATAGACAGGGAGGTCTTCCAAATGAGAATGAGCCATGGGTGAAGAATTGGAAGAGAGTGATCAATGGGTTTTCACAGATTAACAGAGTTGGAAGGGACCTTGTAGGTCATCTAATCCAACCCCCCACTCACCCAAGCAGGAGACCCTACATGCCAGTGGTGGGTTCTGGACTCCGTCGCAACCGGTACGCTGCACACAGGGCCGGGCGTCCAAGTCGGGCACGCGCCTCTGCGCAAGCATGCTCATGCCACTGCCGTGTGACACCCAGGTGCTCAGTGGAGGTCGCAGAGATGCCGCACAATGTGCCAGCATGCGCAATCGGCCCAGTTACTTCAAAAACAGCTATGGAATGCGGGCAGACAGGTGGGCCAAATGAGCCACTGTACCGGTACGGTGGCCACTGATCACGGCTACTACCGGTACGGCCATACTGGGCCGTACCACCCGGAACCCACCACTGCTACATCATGCCATTTCTGACAGATGGCAGTCCTTATTATTTTTTTGTTAATGGCTTGGCACACAGTCAGCCAGGTGTTTAGAGTGGATTTGGCATTTTGCCCAGAAATATGATTTTTTTTTTTTTTGCTTCCCAGAGATGGGGTATTTGTTCCACCTGCAGACACCAGTTGTATTTCCCCGGAGAGTTAAAATATATATTAAACATGTTGAAGAACATTTGCAGGAGTTGAGTATGGTGAGTTTAGAGAAAAGAAAGACTAAGGGAAGAAGGCTGTAGGAACTGGGCATGGCTAATATAGTGAAGAGAAGGACCGGGGGAGATATGAATGCAGTCTTCCAGTATTTGAGGGGGCTGCCACAAAAAGAGGGGGGTCAACTTATTTTCCAAACCAACAGAAGGCCAGATAAGAAACAATGGAGGGAAACGAATCTAGGAGAGAAGCAACCTGAAATTTAGGAGGAACTTCCTAACAATGAGGACAATTAACCAATGGAATAGCTCACCTCCAGAAGTTGTGGGTGGTCCATCATTGGAGACTTTTAAGAAGAGACTGGACAGCCACCTGTCTGAAGTGGTATAGGGTCTCCTGTTTGAGCAGGGGGTTGGACTAGAAGACCTCCAAGGTCCCTTCCAATTCTATTCTGACGGATTGAAATCCTGCAAAATAGCTCCATTCCAGAAGATAAAAAGAGCTTTCTGAGTCCTGCTCTGGATCTTTCTCGTCTGGCTAGATCAATTTGGGAAGCTCACAGATTTAGAATGGAGGATAAGAGCCTTTTTTTCTCCATTGTTATTCTCTAACAACTAGCACCGAAGGTTTGCTGCAGCAAAAAGCCATAGGAATTAGTCGTTCACCGATACCTTGATCCTACAGGAATCTGTCTCATTCTCTTGGATAACCTTTCAAATTTTAGCTGCCTTGAGCAAAAATGCTGGCAGAAAAATGCCAGCGTTTCACTACACTCTGCGTGAAAAAGTATTTCCTTCTATTGGTCCTAAAGTTGGTGCGTTTACTTTCACTGGAAGCCTTTGAAATTCCACTTTGCGTGTGTGTTGGGGGGGGGGGGTTCCTCTGTTTGCACTATTTATGTCATGCAGGATTTTATATGCCTTTTAAACGAAAGGCCCACAAATGAAGTCATCTTTTCTTTCTCCTTAGAGAAATTGTTCCAGTTGTCCTTTAGGTGCCTTTTTTTTTATAAAGGCACAAGTAGACCTACATGATAGTCCCAGATCAATCTAATCTCAGATTTATATAAGAGTAAGGGTACTTCCATGCCCTTTTTAATCAACTTACCAGAAAGGTCGGCAGTTCGGCAGTTTGAATCCCTAGCACCGTGTAATGGAGTGAGCTCCCGTTACTTGTGCCAGCTTCTGCCAACCTAGCAGTTCAAAAGCATCTAAAAATGCAAGTAGAAAAAACAGGGACCACCTTTGGTGGGAAGGTAAGAGCGCTCCATGCTCCTTCGGTGTTTAGTCATGCCAGCCACATGACCACAGAGACGTCTTCGGACAGCTCTGGCTCTTCGGCTTTGAAATGGAGATGAGCATCGTCCCCTAGAGTCGGGAACGACTAGCACATATTCCCTTTACCTTTAAGTGTGCTTCCATTCCCTTTTTAATCAACTCTAGATTGATTTTTGTGTGTGTGTATTTTGTTTTAATATCATTTCAACACAAATGTGTTGTTTTCTTGAAGCTATTCATGTTGCATTGTGGAATGAAGAGAGAGGGGAAAGTATAAATTGCTCAAAGAGTGCCAGGCTTCTAGAAATTCCCTGGCATTTTTGGATTTGGCCTGGTCTAGGATGGTCACATTTTCCCAATTGAAACTATGGTTAAACAGATGTTGTGAAATTAAAGAATTTTCATCATCTTCGTTTCTTACCTGAAGGAGCCAGCATTGTCCAAAGATACTCTTGTGGTCATATGTTCAGCATGAGTATATACCGAAGTGCACAGAACGCTCTTACCTTCCCGCCGAAGTGGTACCTATTTATCTATTCACATGTTCATGCTTTCAAACTCTTAGGTCTGTGATGGCGAACCTAGGGCATGTTGCCAGAGGTGGCACGCAGAGCCCTCTCTCTCTGCGGGCACACGCACCATTGCCAGCTGTTCTTTTCATTTCCAGTTTTGGTTTCCAGCCAGCTGGTCTTTGTGGGTGCCAGAGCGCTGGAAAACAGCTTGAAAATGGCCCCGAAATGACCAAACAATGGCTGGACAATGGCCTGAAAACTGGCCTGAAAACTGCATGTAAATGCCCCCAAAATAGCCATATGTGTGTAGGCCAGTTGGTCTTCAGGATTCCGGTGCATGTGCATTCTGCTTTGGGCACTTGGTGGCAAAAAGGTTCACTATCATTGTCTTAGGTGGGTGGGAGCAGGGACAAGGAATGGGAGCTCACCCCATCTTACGGTGCTTGGGTTTCCGACCCATGCTCTCAGCTTTCCAGCTGTCTTTAACTGCTAAGCCATCAACCCTCGACCCCTTATAAATTGCTTAAGAGCCCCTTATCATGAGAAGAGCTATGACAGGAATGAATGAGAGGTATTTGAGCTCCTGAAGCAGCGGTCCTTGCTTGCCGACTCAGTTCTGCATGTGAAGAAGGGATTACTATAATCACAGAACTCCTCATGAGATCATAGTGAAGAATTGACCTCTGTCTACGTCCTCGGAGTCTTTTTGGTGCCTCAGCAGGAAAGCCAATTGCTGACTCAAACGATAGAAAGTAAATGACAACCAAATTAATACTTTTAGTTGGACCATACACGTAAATTGAGTCCTACCCCTATTAATTAGGCTACCGCTGAAGACTATTCAGAAACTTCACAGGCCTCAAACAAAACACAATTATATCCCCGCCAGAAATCCAGGCATTTAAAACATATCTTTCCAGTTTTAAAACAGCATTTTCTGGGTTTACTTTCAAGCTCTTGCCTGATGCTCTGATCTTTCGAAGCTTAACAACGGCTGGGGATCTGGAGATGTCAAGGATTTTACATAAATCTGTCCCGGTATAAATATATTGCATTGTTCAGAATCCCGCTCAGAACCAGTTGGGTTTTGTTGTTAAGGTACTTGGCTAGAAAGCGGGAGGTGGTGAGTTTTAATTCCACCTTAGGCATGAAGCCAGTCACTTTCTCTCAGCCCTGGAAAAGAGGGAATGGCATATCATTCCAGGGACTTGTCCAGGCAATTGCTAGGAGGCAATACAGACTCAGAGGCATCAATAAATGATTTTTTGTAAAAAAAAAAATCCCATTCCAGTAATACAGCAAGGCAGATAGAAGCATGGACAAGTTCCTATTTGCTGTCGGAGACATCTGACAGAGGGAGGTAAAACAAAAATAAAGATGATGGGTTTGACCATACAATCAAAGCCTTGTTCTATTTTTTACATGTTTTCTCCCACTTCCTATGCACCTGATCGTGAAATATGGGGATTCTTTAGCTACTTACAATAGAATCCCCTGTAGCAGTTTATATATTCTATCCTTAGAGCAGGGGTCCCCAACCTTTCGGACTTCAGGGACCACTAAATTCATAATTTTAAATCCCGCGGACCACTAATATGATCTGCCTAATGACTGGCTGGGTGGGCGTGGCTAGGTGGTCATGTGACTGGGTGGGCGTGGCCAACTTGATGTCACTCACATCAAGGGGCGCTTTACCAGCCTCTACTCGCCCCTCACCTCCCTTCCTAGCCACTCTTCACCTGCCCGTCCGGGCTCCTTAGGGTCCCAATAGGAAGCAGCTGTTAGAGCTAAGCAGCCACCAAGAGAAAGAGTTGGCAAAACAGCTCAGTTCAAATTGGAACTGACCGAGAAGGAGGCTCAGCAGAAGCACCTCACTGAGGACTATGAAGCATAGGCTTTTCAAGCAGAAGGAAGATCTGCAGGAGCGCAAGGCCAGGTACCAGCACCTGGAGACTCCAGGAGCTGAGATGGTCAGCCAGTTCCAGGCCATGATGCAGTCCCACTGGAAGAAAGGCCTCTGGCTCTTTGCCACCAGGGGCGCTTCCCTCCAGCCTTCACCCAGGAGGCCGAAGCACACCTCAAGTCAGAATTTCTGCCCCCCTCCGACCCACACAAAAAGACCCTGAAGGGGGAGACTCCCCGCAGCAACACAAGCATTCATTGCACGTATCAGTCCCAGGGGCCGTAGTTTGAAGACCCCTGATTTAGTGCAATATAAAACATGCAAGTAATTTTTTTGCAGACCACCAGAATTTTCTCGCAGACCACTGGTGGTCCATGCTGACCGCTACCTTAGAGAACCATTCTCCAGTCAGTTCAGGGTACTTCTTACAGGTTTCCTTCATTCCCAATTTATCTTTGTAATAACTTTGGGATTAGATATGGCTGGGTTAAAGTTATTCTTGGTAAACGTAGCAAGGCTCAACATCTTACTAGGCGGATATATGAGAGCGTAAACACAATCTGTTGTTGGTTCATTTAATCATCGACACGAATTGTATTGTTCCACAAAATGAACTTTCACTTTCCTGAACTGTAACAAAAACCATGGCCTAAGGAACATACGTCTCATTCATTCCTAAGTAGTGTTATTCGGCGTGACCATCATAAATAGACACGGGTAATTAGGGGCGGGAAGGAAATCTTTACCAACTATTAAGGAGTTTGATCCTGACCAGATCCTCAAGGCTGACTCAGCCTTCCATCCATCCGAGGTGGGTAAAATGAGAAACCAGATTGTTGGGGGCAAGAGGCTGACTCTGTAAACTGCTTAGAGAGGAGTGTAAAGCACCGTGAAGCGGTATATAAGTCTAAGTGCTATTGCTAACTATGATCTATCTGTCATCTCTATCTATCTATCTCTACCTTTTATCTATCTACAACATCTATCACTGTTTATCTGTCTACATTGTAAGAAAATACTCTCTCTCTCTCTTTCTCTCTCTCTTTCTCTCTCTTTCTCTCTCTTTCTCTCTCTCTCTCTCCCAAGAGTTCTGATCCAGTGATTATAATACAGTATTGCAGGCTGACTCTGTCCACTGCCAGAAGTTCAATCCTGACCGGCTCAAGGTTGACTCAACCTTCCATTCTTCCGAACTCGATAAAATGAGGACACAAATTGTTGGGTCAGCAAGATGCTGACTCTGTAAACCACTAAGAGAGGGCTGTAAAGCACCATGAAGCGGTATATAACTCTCCGTTCTATTGCTATTGCTATTTAAATTAGATTTAGAATGAGTTCACACAGGAAAAGCAATCCTTCCGTTGACTGGTGCACTCAATATATTTGGAAACTGTAAATCCTGGAGTTTCCAGCCAGTATGTTCCAGAAAACATCACATTAGGAAAATGTGAGGTCAAGGAACATAGGAACACATACAAGATGGTTGCCAGTTTTACAGCCCATAGCGTTTTGAGTTCACAATACATCTAACACAAGCTGTCATCAAAAAATGCACTTGTTCGGATTACAACATGTACTTCCTAATAAGGCATAAGAGAGTTTTCATTGCATTGCTTGCTATTTTTAGCATGCCTAGTTTTTGGCCACTACAACAGGTGTTCCAAGCCAAGCTAAACCTGCAGCTGGAAAGGAATAACATGGTAGAAGGATGTTGGTTAAAGATGCAGGAGAGAATTATTTAAACCTGAAGCAACCCAAGTTTAGGATTTCTGCACTGGAAACAGTGGTCCACAACTGATACTTGGGCCATGGGTATACCAGAAAATCTCTTAAATATCATTATCTCTTGGTGAACTTGAAATTTCAAAAATGAGCAACGCTTGGTGGAAATAAAATAATTGGCTTTTGGAGGGGAAAAAAATCTTCAGCGCTTTTCCTAAACTAAGGAAGCATCTTCGGAGCTTTTTCTAAATCTTGGAAGCAAGAAGAATTTGCTTGCTTAATGGCAAGTTGTCTTTATTTTAGACAATATGCTAGTGAGTATTGCCTACGTCTGCGATGGCAAACCTATGGCACGCGTGCCCAAAGTGGCATGTGAAGGCATGCCGCCTGTCACGTGCGGCCTTGTTTGCTTGTCTTCCAGGTTTCTGGTACGCATGTGCGTGTGATTGTCAGCTGTCCTTTGCGCATACAGGCGTGTGATATGCACGCACGCACGCCAGTTGATCGGACGCACATGTGCTCTATAACCCAGAAGTTTGGCTTTTCTGCAGCACAGCCCTAATGAGCAGAGGTGCGCACCATTACTGGTCTATGTGTCCTCAAAAACAGAAGGAGTTCAGGGCATTCAAGAACTCCATCCCAGATATAGCTTATGCTACCATTTTATTTTCCTAGCAAACAAGGTTATCTTTCCTATATCCTACCTGGGACCAGGGATTCTAAAGTGTGATCAGACCACCAAGGAAGACCAAACACAATAATGTGTTTCAACTTTTCTGACTGCTTATTATTCAGAAAATGTACACGACATTGCGCTCTTAAGGTAGTTTAACAAAGTACACTAAAATCAGAACACCCATTAAAAACAAAGCAACTATTAGTAATAAAATTGAATCATAGAGGCTCCATATTGCAATAGCACTTAAGATTTGTATACCACTTAATAGTGCTTTTACAGCCCTCTCTAAGCGGTTTACAGTGTCAGCCTATTGCCCTCAACAATTTAGGTCCTCATTTTAGCCACCTCCGAAGGATGGAAGGCTGAGTCAACCTTGAGTCAGTCAGGATCAAACTCCTGGCAGTCGGCAGAGTTAGCCTGCAATACTGCATTTTAACCACTGTGCCACCATTAATGGAGGGTCTTCATAGATAAATCCTAATAAGTTTTGTAAGGATAGTGGTAGGACAATATGAATTCTACCTCTTATAATTCTATCCATACATTTATAATTCACAGCTCACAATTTCAGGAAACGCGTGACTGATGCCCAAATACAATTTTCTCCAACTTAGAACTCCATAGATGCCTTTATACTTTATAGATGTAATTCTTTACGGCAAAGAATTCTACAAGCTGTAAAAATCCATAAAACTGAAGGATATCCAGGTTGGGTGATCCTGGCTTAACATTATATGTGTACCCAGCCAATTGGGTTTATTCAGCCAATTAGGATTAACAAAACTGAGCATAGGGTAATGTGTGAGCTTAGTCACCAATTTTAACCCACAGCAAATCTAAAGAAATTTATTTTGACTACAACCAGCCCACAGATTGTTCTGAACAACTACATTCTCTTCAATCTGCTTGTGGGTGTGATATTTGTGTTGTTATTGCTGGCCAGATTCACAGCTCTGTTCTCTCGATTTGTGTTTTTTATTCTGATGGAATCTTTGTTCTGTGCTTTGTGTTATGTGCCTCACTGTCTTTAATTTGGAATCGGGTGACACCTACATTGATTGTGTGAATCTATATATGTATGTATGTATATGTGTGTGTGAGTGTGTGTGTGTGTGTTTTCCAGCATAACTCTGGAACGCCTCGAGAAATTTTAACCAAACTTGGTACACAGATGACTTCCTCTCTGGAAACAAATACTGTGAGGGTAAGATACCCCTCGGGGTGTGCGTTTTGTTAAGATACAGCCTGTTGTGCCTTCAAATGGCTTCTACCATACTGCCGTAAAATGGCTTCTACTGTACAGCGCAGTGGAGTTGCCATGGTAACGGCTTCCCAGTACTCCACAAGGAGACCCCCACTTTCCTTGACACTTCTGGGGGCACAGGGAAAACATTTATAACTAATTTAATTGTCACCCAAAATCAGAGCTTTTCCTGTCTAATACAGGATATTTTATTAGGATAAATAAATTCCCGAGCAACGCAGGTTCATCATCGGCTAGTGAATAAATACATTTAAATCTTCACTAACAGTCGAGATTTCTTTTCCCTTGGTTTATTTTTTTCCATGCCTGCCTTTTTTTTTTTTTTTTTTGCTTGCCTTTTAGATGTTAAAAATAAAGCCAGGGTGTTTCTTTGAAACATGTTCCTGTCTCTCACACGATTTAAGACTTTGCAAGAAGAATGTGGTTTAGCAAACCCAAACTTTTGCAAGCGGACATATTTCAGAACGATACACGGGGGGTCCGATGGCCCCGTTTCAGAGGGCGGATATAATGTCCCTTGTTTTCAGCTGGGTTTTATACCAAATCCATCCTCTGCAATGAGAGTTTACATCACTGGCTGAGATCTTGGGGAAAGAGATTAAGAAGGGAACAGTAGATTCCCCAGGAAAACAGCACGTTTGCAGCCAGAGAAAGAACTATTGCATGCTTGATTACATTCGTGCGGCTTAAAGAAGCTTTTCTCCAGAAAGGATTGAGATGTTTTTCTCCCAAATGTTTGTGAAATTGGTATATTGCACAAGCCGGGACGATGGCAAAATAAGCGTATTTCTGAAGGTGCTAATCAGATTATCAATTGCACCACTGCTACAAGGGCATTGTATGCCTTATGTGTTGTTATGTATATAAAGACATTTTGAATCCTGCTGAATTGTGTATGCCGCAACAAACTCTGACATTGACGAGATTCTTGTGTGTAGGCATGAGCAATACATCATCTTAACTGGAACTTAATCTGTGGCCTCAAACGCTAACCCTAACCCTCACCCCTAATCCAAATCCTAACCCTAACCCTAATTCTCAACCCTCAACCCTAACCCTCACCCCTAACCCTGCCTAGCATTGTGCTGTAACCATGTGGATCTCTACTCACACACCTGGTAACACGCTGCAATGTTCCATGGGGATCGTTGACTTCAAAGGATGGCCCGGGCTGGACCTCTTCCTCCTGACAAAGTGCTTTTTCCCATGGAATGAGGATTCAGAGCTGTTTACGGGCTGTATCTGCAACTCTTCTAGACCGATCTGGATATGGCCAACCTGTCCACCAAAACAGAAAGCCACCTAAAGGTTAAATGTCTAAGGAGATTCTCAATCAGATCATGAGTGCCCCAAAGGTTCAAACCTTGGGGCATGGTTACACCAGAACCACCAAAGAGCCACAGTGGCGCAGTTAGGTTAGAGTGCAGTAGTGCAGGGTACTTCTGCCGGCTGCCAGCTGCCTGCAATTTGGCAAATCAAATCTCACCAGGCTCAAGGTTGACTCAGCCTTCTATCCTTCCGAAGTGGACTCAGATTGTTGGGGGCAATATGATGACTCAGTAAACAGCCTAGAGAAAGTTGTAAAGCACTGTGAAGCGGTATATAAGTCTAAGTGCTATTGCTATCTTCCTCCCGCTCCCTGGTGCTATTCCTGGTGCTACTGTTGTTTTTTCTTCTCACACCTCTTTCCATCCTTTCAAAGTTTCTCTATTGGCACACACACACATACACACACACACACACACACACACACACGGGCACGCACACACACACACACACACACACACACAGTGTGGGTAAATGCAAAACAGAAACGGGCTCTCCTGTGGTCATTTCTTGAGTTTGAATAGAAAAGGGAGAACTTAGGAATGCCGGACTGCTAGAGAGGAGCTTGTGCGACGAAAGAATTTACAGAAGATCAGACATTTGCGTGTAACCCTTGGTCGCCCTCATAGCTACGAAAGCATCCCAGTACCCTCTATCTGCTTTGCAAATTTCTCTGGACTTTTTCCTTTTGACTCCAGAGAAGGAAAGTTATTTGAAAAGCATATGAGCTGGCAGAACTGGTGGATTTTTTTAGAATAAGTTGAGATTACGTCTGCCCAAAATGTTTGAGAAATCAAGAAAACAAGATCTCATCCCATAAGACAAAACATTTCTTGGTACACTGGAAACACTGTTGAGAAAGGAGGCGTCCTTGGCACTTTCACGATGGTTGTCTTACAGACGTTTCCCAAACTAGGTAACATCATCGGTACTAGAATAGAGAGCAAACCCCACTCTCTTCTAGCACTGATGGTGTTACCTAGCCGGGTAACGAAACGTCTGCAAGAAAACAAGCAGGCGTAGAGAGCGCCCAAGGCACCTCATTTCAACCCTGAGTTACAAATATTCACTTTATTGGTACTGTTTAGAAAGGCTTGTGATCAAGACTTCATATTAGTAGTTTCTAGGCGTTCCTTTTATGTTTGGCAACTTAATGCTTGTCAGTAACATGGTTAAGCAAAATATTTAACACACACAAATCCTGGCTGAAAACTTCCCATAAATGTCACCACTTTTGGATCCCCAGGATCTGATTATCCACTCTGCAAAAATCAGAGAATGATATATATTAAGGATATTGCGTTCTATGTCACGTTGTTCACGATTCACAGGAAAGTGGGACGTGAAGACAATGGACAGAGCACAAAAAAATTCACAGGCTAAACTAAGATGATCAATCTAACTGGGATAACGCCCCCAAATCCGCTTAAGCCACAAAGACATGCTGGAAAAGCAGTGCCTTACAGGCTTGCAAAGTGCAAGAAGAACACAAAATTTAAGCTGGACGGATACGACCTTGTAGATGACTCCCACTCTGTCAAGGACCTTGGAGTACTCATCTCTAAGGATCTGAGTGCCAGAGCCCACTGTAACAACATTGCCAAAAAGGAACTAAGAGTTGTTAACCTAATCCTACGTAGCTTCTTCTCTGGTAACACTGTACTGCTAACCAGAGCATACAAAACATTTGCTAGACCAATTCTCGAGTACAGCTCATCTGTCTGGAACCCGCACTGCAAATTAGACATTGATACAATCGAGAGAGTCCAGAGACATTTCACGAGAAGAGTCCTCTACTCCACTGTATCTTGTGCCACTAGACTTGAAATTTTGGGCTTAGACAACTTAGAACTATGCCGCCTTCAGTCTGACTTAAGCGTAGTACACAAAATTATCTACTACAATGCTCCACCTGTCAATGAATACTTCAGCTTCAACTACAACAATACATGAGCACACAATAGATACAAACTTAAGGTAAACTGTACCAAACTTGACTGCAGAAAATGCAACTTCTGCAACAGAGTGGTCAATGCCTGGAATGCACTACCTGACTCTGTGGTTTTTTCCCCAAACCTCCACAACTTTAACCTCAGACTGTCTACTGTTGACCTCATCCCATTCCTAAGAGGCATGCATAACCGCACCAACGTGCCTACTGTCTCTGTCCTACTGTCCCCATTTATTCGTCTCCATCTCATGCAATCATAATCCCGTATGTACGTATATCTATTATCTTATACACGCTTGACAAAACAAATAAATAAATAATGAATTAAAAAATAAAGTCTAGCTCTACACAAAGTACACAAGATTATTAAATCCTCCTCCTCCATCTCTACAGACGCTCTTGCAATACCACAAAGCTATTTTTAGCGACCATAAATATACAACACATAAACCGGTTTTAGAATATTCTACAAAATCTCAACAATCCTTCAGTACCAAAGGGATGTAGGACGCACCTCTGTCTCTAATTTTACTCTTATGTAAACCCACTATAGAGAAGAAAGCTAGAAATACGACATTCATTTAAAGGTTTTTATACCAGCCCAGCAGTCACCCAAACAAACTCTCTGGGATATAGAACAGCTGTCTGCCTTAATGTGATTTACAATCTACATTACATATGTGTTGTAATTTATACAGACTCACACATACCACACACATTCCTTGTCTTTGCTTACAACCGAGATGTGCCATTAACACAGCACAGCTCCAAGGGGTCCATTAAGATATATAAGCTCAATGTAAGAAAACCATCCTCCCCTACTTCACAAGATTATTTAGGCCAAGCAGGAAATGTTTGGAAATAAAACAAATTCTTTCCGGATATTCTAACTGTGTTTTGGCATCCTGGCCAATGCATGAGATCTAAATCCTCATTCTTTTCGGTACGTGGTGATTGTAAACCTTAGGAATGGAAGGGTGCTAAGCCAGGCTTCCCAAGAGCGTGAAACAAACTCCTTGTTCCGACAAAAAAACCCTTTTATTCATCGACTGTGAATTCTGCTCATTCCCATCCAGCAAAGTCTTTCAAGGGAGGATTTACAGTCACAGACCTTCTCTGGCTTGGAGAGCTGCCAGGCCGATATCTGAAAAACTTGGCAAGGAGTCTCGGAGGTTCATGAACCAATTAAGCAAACTAATTGTCTCCTGCAAACTCCACTCCACTGTTGCTCCCCTTTTATTTCCTCTGTCCACATGTGGCCTTACTCCCAAGTCGACCCCTGTTCTGTAGTAGCTGTTCCCTTTGTCTGGCAACTCTGCACATGCGCACACTGGGAACAGTCTCCAGCTGTTTGTCTGCCTCACTGATGTCTGACTCTGAAGGCAGCTGATAATTGGCATACGGCTTTGGCCCCCTCTCTGCCTCCAACACAGAGCCCTCATCCAGAGCCTTCCCCAGACTCTAGGACTGGCCCATGTTCCTCCCCAACCTCTCACTGTCTGAATCTGCTGCCAGCTCCATTGGCCAGTGGCAGGCCACAACAGGAAGCTGTAACCTTAAGAGCAACCCAGCAAGACTTAAATATATTATTCTTGCAGTTAGGATCCAACTCCTAGGAAGAGTATCACATTAAATCCTCAGAACAGTGGCTGAGTTCATACAGCATACATACTGAGTTTAGGAAGCATGCTCTTCCTAAATGTGTGTTTCTCAATCTTTGCAATTTTAAGATTGCTGGCTGGGGAATTCTGGAGATGAAGCTCACAAAACTTAAACTTCCCAAGGTTGAGAAACACTTTCCAAAAACCATTTTATGGTTTCTCCTTAATTCCAAGTCGCTTCTCTCCTTGGTTAGTTTCCATCCACTGTTGCTTTGTCTTGCCTTCTGGAGCTTTGGAGAATAGCTTGACTCCCTCTTCTTTGTGGCAGCCCCTCAAATACTGGAAGACTGCTATCATGTCACCCCTAGCCCTTCTTTTCCCAAGACTAGCCAGACCCAAAATCTGCAGCCGTTCTTCATATGATTTAGTCTCCAGGCTCTTTAGCTGCTCTTCTCTGAACTTTTTCCAAAGTCTCAACATCTTTTTTGTAGGTGACCAAAATTGTTTGCCGTATTCCAGGTGTGGTCTTACCTAGGGTTTCGTGAAGCGGTACTAATACCTTACGTGATCTCCATTCTATGCCTCTGCTTGTACAAACTCAGGATTGTATTAGCTTTTTGCTCTTTCGGGTCTTTTAAATGCTTTAGGGTCTTTGAAAAAGGTTATCTTGAGGGTTTGGGGAGGAGCTTTCTTAACATGCAAATGTAGGGTAGCTATGTAGAGACATGTTCCCAAGAATACCCCCCTCGCCACTTTGTAATTAAAGATCCAAGAACAGGTGCATATTTTGGTCATGTTTCTTCATGCTGGTTTTCTTCCGAAGATAGGTGGTGGGCTGAACATTCTTGGCTTAGCTCTCCACAAAAGAGGGGGAAGCACAGAGGCGGAGAGAATGAGTGTAGAATTGTCTGTTTAGTTGTGCCATAGAAATGACAATTCTTCAACCACCCCTTCATTTACGCAGCGTTCAGACACTAGCAACAAGAAGTGGGACACTCCTTTTCTCCCCGTGTACATGTATACCGATAGTAGAAGTGCGAAGAGACACTGACTAGGGTGTGAGTCATCTCTGAGTATCTTCCTTACTCTGCTAAAGCAGCGAGACCTGGCGAGGTCATCCAGTGGTGTCAGAGGGCAACCGATGGTTTGATCAATTTGGCACACGAAACTATTGGTTGCCCTCTAACACCACTGGATGAGATTGCCAGGTCTCGTTGCTTCTTCTCCGGTAACATTGTGTTGCAAACTAGGGCATACAAAACCTTTGCTAGACCAATTCTTGAATACAGCTAGTCTGCCTGGAATCCGCACTGTACATCAGATATTAATACAATTGAGCAAGTCCAGAGGTATTTCACAAGAAGAGTACTCCACTCCTCTGCTCACTACAGAATACCCTAGGTTACCAGGCTTGAAAGTTTGGGCTTGGAGAACCTAGAACTATGCCGCCTGACCCAAGCGTAATACACAAAATTATCCGCTACAACGCCCTACCTGTCAATGACTACTTCAGCTTCAACCACAATAATACATGAGCAAACAATAGACACAAACTCAAGGTAAACCGCTCCAAACTCGATTGCAGAAAATACGACTTCAGCAACAGAGTGGTCAATGCCTGGAATGCACTACCTGAGAAATTAGATCGGCCTCCACCCTGACACTTTTTCGTGAGACTCTGAAGACGTGGTTTTCATAGTGAGCCTGGGGAATCCAGAGTCTGGTGGAGCCCATCAAATGGCTTATTTGACTGTGTGTTGCTGCGGTGGGGTGGTGGGTATTGCTTTTTAATTGTTTTTTAATGTTTTAATACTGTGTTTTTATCATTGGTAAGCTGCCTAGAGTCACTGTGAGTGAGTAGGCTGCTATATACATTTTCTAAATGAAATAAAAATTAAAGAAATTCCTTTCCGTTGGAAAGCAAACACATCATCGGAAAAGCACAGGTGCACACTTGGGTTATGCCACATCAAGTCAATGTCCAACCTTAGTGGGCACATACAGGTACGCCTCAATCTATGATGACTCTTTTAATCACCAGTCGGAGTTATAAGGAGCTTAGAAAAGGTGCTTCATGGCACTTCTGAACGTGGAAAAATGTTATGCTAACCCCCATCCTCCAGTTCACATCACAGCCTTCGGACACTCGGTGACTTGTTCATATTTACAACTGGGTGCAGCATCCCACAGTCACGGGACCACAATTTGTGACATTTTTGCTGCAAAAATGTCCCCTTGCAAAAATAGATTTGGACTTATGACAGCGTTATTCATTCAATGACCCCAGTAAAAATGGTCACAAAATCGGGCTGCCCGGATTTACAATCATCACGAGTTACAACCAAAATTCCAGTTCCAGTTGCGGTCCTAAGTTAAGGACCTATAAACCCGCCATCCTGGGCCCAACATTTGGGAAGCCAGGCTCTGCCTGTCACAAGCCAGGACAAAGGGTGAGTGATGGAGGAGTAACACCTCCTTAAAAAACCTTGGTCCAGCTGGCCCGGCTGGTAGCGCCTCGTAAGGGCCCCTTTCCAGGGTTACAGGAGAAGACGGTCAACGGTTTTGAAGGTAGAAGAGATCTCTATGCCCCAATGGCAGATAAAGCGGCAGAGCCATCTTCTAGGAGAAGGGAAACTCTGATTACAAACTTCCACTGCCTTGTGGCTCTATCCACTCTTGGAAAAGTCTTCCGGAGTCAACCTCGAGGCAAAATCCAGAGCCGGAGTCCCGGAAGCAGTTCATGACTGTGTACAACCATGTTCTGGTAACTCCTGCGACGCAGCTGGAACCAATTGTATTGGCTTTGCTGTTCCATTGGACTATTTCAACGACACAGAGAGGGGGGAATCTGCTGCTTGGGTAACAGTCTATCCTCCATATTAATCTACCCAGGCCTCATGCTGGAGAGGACACTCCAGCTTTGACTTTTTCCAGAGCACAATACCATAGTCTTTTGAGACTGAAGGATGCCAATGAATGAATCTGTTACATAATTTTTCTTCAGAATGATGCTTCGCATGTTACACCAAGCATTACATTTTCCTTTGGTCTGTATTTACCTTATCTGTAGTTTTGAGGCAGAATGAGAATCCAACTTTCCTCAACTTCCTTCTCAGGAGAGAGAAAGGTAGTTATTCTAAGGTAGTTTTCTAAGTGAATGAAATTATGAGTAGAGAGAAACATGATCTCTCCCCAGAGCCTGAAGAGGCAACTCCAGACAGGAATCATAATCTACATGGGAATCAGACCTCCCACAAGTTTTTCTACTGTGTCGTTTCTCTAGACAGTGCAATTAAATTTAAAACACACATAAGCTGTGTTACTACAGGGGGTTATCCACGATTAACTGTACTATGCTTTCCCCCAATAATTCTGTTTCCTTTGTACGAAAACCCCGAGCCAAATAAGAAGGGCCAAGTCAACTACATAAAACAAAAAAAAATAGGGCTACTGAATTTGTCAAGCAAGTAAGCCAGTTTCATTTGCTTAACTTGCAAATTTAATTTGTCAAGTAAAGTGAGTTTGAGCAGGTCCAGAGGTACGTCACGAGAGTCCTCCACTCCTCTACTCACAATAGAATCCCTTATGCCACCAGTCTCAAAATTTTGGGCTTGGAGAACCTGGAACTATACCACCTATTGTCTGACCAAAGCATAGTACACAAAATGATCCACTACAATATGCTACCTGTCAACGACTACTTCAGCTTCAACCTCAATAATACACAAGCAAACAATAGATACAAACTCAAGGTAAATCACTCCAAACTTGATTGCAGAAAACATGACTTCAGCAGCAGAGTGGTCAATGCCTTGAATGCTCTCCTTGACTCTGTTGTTACATCCTCAAACCCCCACAGCTTCAACCTCAAATTGTCTACCGTGTTAAGTTCAGAATATGGCTTTTGGACAGTACCGAGTCTCAGTTGCCTTGATGCCTTTCTTTCTCCATCACCAAAACAGCGCCCTGGTGGTGCAGTGGTTGGAAGGCAGTATTGCAGGCAAATTCTGCCCGCAGTCTGGAGTTCGATCCTGAATAACAGAATTACAGAGTTGGAAGGGACCTTGGAGGTCTTCTAGTCCAACTTCCTGCTTGAGCAAGAGATCTTCAACTATTCTAGACAAATGATTATCCAGTTTCTTTTTAAAAACCTCCAGTGTTGACGCACCCACAACTTCTGGGGGCAAGTTCAGTGGTGGGATGCTGCCGGTTTAACAAATGGTTCGGCGACCGTGCGCTTTACACGCGCCTAAAGCACTTGCACTCAGTGCTGAAAATGGAGCATTTAGAAGCTCAGCTACTTACTTTCCACAGCTGTGCTGTATGATTGAGATGAGCTAGATAGCAGGAAATAAAGGACAGGAAATGGCAGGGGCAAGTGGGTGGGGCCAGCTGATCGTTGGAGCTACCAGTTCACCTGAACCAATCCATACCGGCTGAATACAACCTCTGGGCAAGTTGTTCCACTGATTAATTGTTCTCCCTGTTAGGAAACTTCTCCTTATTTCTAGGTTGGTGACTGGGGCTCAAGGTTGACCCAGCCTTGCATCCTTCTGAGGTCGGTAAAATGAGGAACCCAAATTGTTGGGGGCAATATGCTGAGATTGCAAGCCACCCAGAGAGTGCTGTCAAACACTGTAAGAGTGCTGTCAAGCAGTCTGTAAGTCTAAGGGCAAGTGCTCTTGCTTTTACAAAACTGGGATCAGCCTTCGTACAGCCGACAAACTGTCCCAAGTTATATTATGTTCTCTATTTTAAGTCTAGCAGTACTTTTCAAGATGTGGAGTTTTTCCCTCTGTCTGCTCTCTGCCAACGCTGATGCACTTAGCAAAGCTGGAAGGGGACCAGCCGTAGGAGCTGGTCCATGTTTCTTGCTCCAGTGCTTAACTCATTCTTTAGTCCGTGCTATTTGATTTATGTATGGTGCACAGATGTCATAAGTGTAACTGCTCTTCACAATCATGGCTTTATTCTTCCCCAGATGGGATTCCGATTAACAATCCCACTGAATCTTAGAAGAGAAAGGAGGGTCAAACAATGTACTTAATACGGGGGAGATTTTCAATATCAGATCTCGGAGGAAAGCAACAGACCACAATGTTCTTGGGTTTTCTTATTCCCGGTGGTTCAGTGGCTAAAAGGCAGAGCTTGTCAATCAGAAAGGTTGGCAGTTTGGCAGTTTGAATCCCTAGCGCTGCATAACAGAGTGAGCTCCCATTATTTGTCCCAAACCCTCTGCATGTCCATTTTTGTGAAACACAATATGCACGGGGTGGGGTTTCGGGAGGCCAAAAATGCTGTATTCAGTGTATAAGACGCACCCAGATTTTCACCCTCTTTTTGGAAGGAAAAAGGTGCGTCTTATACTCCGAAAAATATGGTATTTCCAAAATATTTAAAAGGCGGAACAAAACAACAACCCACCCTTATTTGCAATACACTGCAAAGACAGCAAAAGAGATTTGCTTCACCCATCTCTAATTCCGCATTAAACCTTTGGCGAGCAGGGCGCATCATCTCTCTGTCGTGCTGCTTTCCTGTCTCAGACAATCAATGTTACCACAGCTAAAATTCCCACCTGTCTGCTTCTCCTTTAAAAAAAAATTGAGAGGTCTTTCCACCCATTGGTGTGTACATCTCTGCAGGCCCAGGAAAGGCAATTCTGAACACTCGGCATGTCATGAATGAGATTTAACAAAGGAGGGGGGGGGTAAAATGTTGACAGCTTTTCAAAAGGGAAAGTAGCCGGATCACTTCTAAGCCCCAAGAAACTTTTAGTGGTAAGCTCCTTTTCCAACATCAATCAGGGAGCTGCTGGGATTCCATTACCTGTTTGCAGGTGCTCACCTAAGGCAGAGCATATATCTCTGTTTTTAAGCTCTGTCATCTTTCCAAGCTGAACCTCACTGAGCTTTTTATCCCAAAGGGCAAATTAAGACACAGGCTACAGGTAGCGAAAGGACAAAGGGTCCTACACAGACTCACACTATAAGGAATGGAAGGGCCCTTAGAAAATGATCTAGTCCAGCTTCCAGTTCAGCCCAGACCTTGACTTAACCCCACAACGGAGCGCAGGATTTCGCTTGCTAAGCAAGACAGTTCTCACGTCAGTTTTGCCCCATTTTACAACCTGGTCCTACCCTGTTTCCCCGAAAATAAGACCCCACCGAAAAATAAGTCCTAGCCTGATTTTTCAGGATGCTTGTAATATAAGCCCTACCCCCAAAATAAGCCCCAGTTAAGATTGTTCGCTAGACTAGCCACGCCAGTTCCTGCAACCCTTCCTTGTATGTTTTAGCCCCCGTTTCCTTCTTCTCCCAGCCTTCTTATTGATTTCTCGAACCTTCGTCTCTGCCCTACAAACACCCACACTCTGCAAGACTGTGCCTACTTCTTATCCATCCCCCCCAATGACAATAGGTTGATGCCGATAACTACCAGTCCGCCACAGGTGCTGAGTGAAGCAAAAGATTTGTGACTGCGGTTGAGCACATGGCCTGTGTAGAAGCAGAGCTGGTCTACTGCCTGATGATGGGAGATGCTTCGATTCTCGTCAATTTCTTCTACGGAGAAACCAGGAGCCAAAAACTGATCATCGTGGTGGAGCATCAGATAGAGATCAGAGGTAGAATGAAGCCCAGCACCGAGAGGCAGGCGAATAAGCAATCGGGCAGCATCTTCAGCCAATGGTAGGGACACAGAACGTCGCCTCCGAGACTTGTTAGGGCCACTTTTGGGGGGTTGCAGAAAAGGGATTTGTTCAAGAGGAACCTGCTCTGGAATCACCATGGCCAGCTCCGCGACAGCTGCAGAAGACAAAGAGAAGAAGGGTTGATCTCAGAAAGCATCCAGCTACCCAAAATCTCCCACAATCAGAGCAACCTTTTCCCCTCTAATTTGTTAATATTCATAGCTCAGGAGGAATCAACCCTGACTTTCAGTGTGTTCTGACTGAGGCTTCCCGAGAGCACGAAGCAAACTCCTTGTCCCGGCAAAAACCCCTTTTATTAATAGACCGTGAATTCTGCTCATTCACATTTGGCACAGTCTTTCAAGGGAGGATTGACAGTCATAGACCTTATCTGGCTTGGATAGCTGACAGGCCGATATCTGCAAAACTTGGCAAGGAGTCTCAGAGAGTCACGAACCAATTAAGCGAACTAATTGTCTCCTTCAAACTCCACTCCCCTTTCGCTCCTCTTTTATTTCCTCTGGGAGGGGCCATTCATCGTCCACCTGTGGCCTTACTCTTAAGTTGACCCTTGTCCCTTAGCTGTTCCCATCATCTGGCAACTCTGCACATGTGCATACTGGGAAGAGGCTCCAGTTGTTCATCTGCCTCACTGAAGGCATCTGATAACTGGCATACGGCTCTGGCCCCTTCTCTGCCTCCAATGCAGAGCCCTCATCAGAGCCTTCCCCTGACCCCAGGACTGGCCCATGTTACTCCCCAACCTCCTCGCTGAATCTGCTGCCAGCCCTGCTAGCCACTGGTGGGCCACAACACTTTCTTAAATTCACACAGGGAGCACCCAAAATCTGCAGAAGGTTTTTGTAAATCACTACAGAAGGCACCGAGACTGTACGGATTGGATCTATTCAGTTATTATTACCATATTGTTATTCTACACAACTATTGCTTCTCTCACCCAGGGGAGGAAAAAAATCCCAGCCTTTACAGTCCATTTAACAGACTTTCTTCTCAAGCATTATTGATTGATTAACAGGTACTGTTCTGACCTAGGATTCCCAAGAGCATGAAGCAAACTCCTTGTCCTGCCAAAAAAAAACCCTTTTATTAATTTACTGTGAATTCTGCTCATTCACATCCAGCAAAGTCTTTCAAGGGAGGATTTACAGGCACAGACCTTATCTGGCTTGGAGAGCTGACAGGCCGATATCTGCAAAACTTGGCAAGGAGTCTCGGAGAGTCACGAACCAATTAAGCGAACTAATTGTCTCCTGCAAACTCCACTCCCCTTTCGCTCCTCTTTTATTTCCTATGGGAGGGGCCATTCATCATCTACCTGTGGCCTTACTCCCATGTCGACTCCTGTTCTTTAGCTGCTCCCTTCCTCTGGCAAGTCTGCAAATGTGCACACTGGGAACAGGCTCCAGTTGTTCGTCTGCCTCACTGAAGGCAGCTGATAATTGGCATACGGCTCTGGCCCCTTCTCTGCCTCCAACGCAGAGCCCTCATCAGAGCCTTCCCCAGACTCCAGGACTGGCCCATGTTCCTCCCCAGCCTCCTCACTGTCCAAATCTGCTGCCAACTCTGCTGGCCGCTGGCAGGCCACAACACAATGCTAGTTGTTAGGAAATGACAAAAAAGCTCTTTATCCATCCTAAATCTGTGAGCTTCCCAAAACAATCTAGCTAGACGAGAAAGATCTAGAGCGTGATCCAGAAAGCTCTTCTTATCTTCTGGAATGGAGCTACTTTGCGGGATTTCAATCTATCAGAATAGAGCTGGAAGGGACCTTGGAGGTCTTCTAGTCCAACACCCCCCCCCCCCAATTCTAGCAGGAGAACCTATATCATTTCCAACAAGTGACTGCCCAGTCTCTTCTTAAAAGCCTCCAGTAATGAAGCACCCACCACTTCCGAAGGCAAGAACTGAGAATAATTTCTGAAGGAGTCAGACCTTATCTAAGCTGAAGTCCAGAATCTCTTGTCAGTCTCCCAGATCAAGGCTGGAGAAAGATCCCTTGAATAGGCAGAAAACGAAGGAGGAAACGCTACGTGGAATCTCTCACAAGAGTACCTTGTATGCCAATAGTGGCCCATTAGAATTTCACACTGGGATTTCCAGATTAATTTATTTAGCATCTGGCATAGAAGCCATATGCTGGAGCCTTATGCCAGTATCATGCGATGCACCCAGTAGAAGTCCTGGCTGGACTTTCTGGAGATCCTCCACTTCTGGTGAGAGCAGCCAAATCTTGCTGTCCTACAATTCTTCAAACCCAAAGGAACCTGACAGCATATGGTACAACTATACAGTAAAACAGCTAGAGGAGACTCAAGTACAGGCAGTCCTCTCTTTACAACAGTTCATTTAGTGACCATTCAAAGTCACAACGGCGCTGGAAAAAAAGTGACTTGCGGCCATTTTTCACAATTACAACCTTTGCGGCAACCCCATGAACAAATGATCCAACTTCAGATGCCTGGCAACTGAGCCATACTTAGGACCGTTGTAGTGTCCCAGGTGTGTGTGTGTGTCAATTGATTTCGACTAGCAAAATCAATGGGGGAACCAGATGTGTTAGTAACAACTGTGTTACTAACTCATCTACTGCACTGCTTCTGTCACGGCAGCCTCCATCAGTAACCAAGAAAGAAATCAATTAACTCCATGTTTTCAGAATTTAGAGTACTTTTACTGGTTATGAAACTTAACAACGGTGGCAAGAAAAGATCGCAGAATGGGGCAAAACTCACTTAACGAAGGTCTCACCTAACAGAAATTTGCTGGCCTCATTTCCCTCACCTGACATCCTCCTTCCTATCAAGCATGCTCACAAATGCTCAGCAGGTTGCAGCCCAAGAGGAGGGCTGTGTGTTTTTCTACACCAAGACACCGACCACTTAAGCATGGCATGTTGTATTAATTCAACCCACTGGAGCTGAATCTTGGAAAGGTGGACTCCTTTTGTGAAACCAGGAGTCTGATCAGCCACTCGTGAGAAGACAGACCAGGCAGCGACAGTTTTAATGTTTTTTTTGTCTCAAAGGTGCTTTTTTTTTCCCCAAGAGGCAACCGGACTTTCTGGATTTTCTTTGAAGATGTTTCGCTCCTCGTTCAAGAAGCTTCTTCAGCTCTGTATCGCTAAATGTCTATGGAGATTTTTCAGTCACCCAGCTTTTTTTCCAAGAGGCAACTGCACTATCTGTTTTTTTTTTCCTTTGAAGACGTTTTGCGCCTGTTCAAGAAGCTTCTTCATCTCTGACTACTAGACGATGGGGAAAGTCAGGGTTGAAGGAGCTCCTTGGATGAGAAGCGAAACCTCTTCAAAGAAAAACCAGAAAGCTTCTTGAAAAAAGCACCTTTGGCACAACCGTGACCGGGATGACTGAGGACCTCCAGAGACACGTTCTCGTTTTGCAGCAAAGGCGCACGGAAGCGAGGAGGACCCCCCCCCCCAACCACAGGTAAAGGCTCTTCAAGACCCCACAATGCGGCGTGGGACGGCGGGCGAGAAGCGCTTCGCGAAAGCGGCTCTGAGACCCGGGCCAGACCTCTCCCTTAGCCAGGTTGAGACATTGAAAGCCTTCCGCTCACCGCCTCCGATTCTGCAAAGCAGGATCTATTTCCAATCTGGAAACAAGAAACATCCTTTTTGGATTGGGGGTGCGGGGGGAATGGGACCCCCGCTTAGAGCAGAAGATGGAAGGAGGGAAAGCAAGAAGGTACGGAAGGAAGAAGACGCGTGCAGGTCGGCTTTGCAGCAGCCCGAATTTTGTGGCTTTGCAACACCCCGCATTTTGTGACTTTGCAACACAACACCCCGTAGCTTGGGCTTTGCAACACCCCGCATCTCGTGGCTTTAAAACACCCCGCATTCTGTGGCTTTGCAGCACCCCGCATCTTGGGAGGCAAGACGCTTGCAAACTCCCCGACCAGCCGCCTCGTTTAAGAGGCATTTTTCAAGCCAGCCCCCTCGCAGTCTTCCCCCTTCCCGAGAAAGGGATGCGAGACTAAGCGAAGATGCTCCGGGGGGAAAAAAAGGAGGAAGACGCGAGCAATCTCCCCTACCTGTCTCGGGACTCGCTTGGCCCAGGACGAGCAGCAGAGCGAAGAGCAGGGGCGAGCTAAAGAACAGGAAGGGGCCGTCAAACATTTTAATTGTAGCCGAGGGGCCCCCAGGAACTGGGCTGCAGAAGCCGGGAGCGGGAGGAAGCGGGAGCCGATGGCAGCAGGCAGCAACTCCTTCGGCCGGGACTAATCGCGAAGCCCTCCCAGACTTGGGGTGGGGGGGGGGAGGGATAATAATTAACTCCTACTGACAAACTCAACGTGGTTTACAGAAAGGGAGGAAAGGGGAGGAGAGGGAAGGAAAGGAAAAGTGGGGGGGGCAGAGAAGAGAAAGTGGAGAGGGGGGGGGAAACTTTGGAGGTAAAGTGCTGATTGGAGCTTAATCTGCCGGAGCTACACCTCCTGACCGCTGATTGGTCGTCGGAATTAACACACTCGGGTAAATAGCGAAGTTGTAAACTGAGCTGCGGTACACGTGGGTGGCGGGTGAAGGCCGAGGGACGGCAGCAGGGGGCGCTCGAGAGGCGTCTTGGCGCGTCTGGATGGGGAGTCGTGGGCAGTCCCGGCTGTCTTCAGCACCCTTGTTGGGTTATGGTTGGCCTTCCATCATCCTTCGTTTTGTCTGCAGATGTCCAAGCAGGTGAAGGGAGCCATGTTTTATTCCCCACGCTTTGTTTTCTTTTTCTGTTTGGATTTGGGCAAGTTAGAGAACTGTGGTTGGTTTAATTGTGGTTTGCTGGCTCAGTTTCCAGGGGTTGTCTTTGTGCCGCACGCCGTTTAATCGTGGCTTGTGGGATTAGCCCAGCTTGCGTTAATGCAACACACTGAATGAAGCAGGAAGGAGTCGGCCCCATTGTAGCTGAGTGTTTTCGTTGAAATGCATCCATGGTGTTATGGTATCCTGAAACGGGGGTTATTTCCATAAACTGGGTTTAGGATACCCATTGATAAGCGTGCTGAGCGAAAGCAAAAGCTTTCTAGATAAGTAGAAGCAGTGAGAGGCATGGGGTTTGAGTGGTGCCGTGGCCTAGAGGTGGAGCTCTCGCCTCACAATTAAGAGACTGTGGGTTCGATCCTAGGTAGAGGCAGGTATTACTCTCTCTGGGCACACTGAGAGTATATCTGCTGAACAAAACTCCGCATTGGCAATAGGAAGGGCATCCGGCCATTAAAATACTCTGCTAGCGATTCAGTTGCCCAGACTCCACCCTGCAAGGGATTATGGGGTCGTTAAAAGATAATGATGATTAAAAGCACTAATGCATCAATAAACACCAGGGCATTTCAAAACACCAAAGACCTCGGTGGAGATACTGAATGTAATTTTAAGAGGCACGCCTGAAATTAAATTCCTGCTTGATGATGATCTTAAATTATAACAGGGGAAATCTGCTCTATTGCTTATCAACAGATTCTGGTGAACAGATATCACATCCTCTCTAAAGGTTGGCTAGAGACAGGCAGTGACTTTAGGAATTAAATTGAAAATAATGGCAAGGATGTAATTGCCACTCAACCTCCTCCGTCTCCTGCACATCCTTGGAACACGATGTCTAATCGCACCTTCTCCAACTATCATATCAAAAAGCAAAATCATGTTCTCCGTTGCTTCAGGGCCTGGGTTGGCAATGGTAATGGTACACTGAGAATATATCTGCTGAACAAAACTCCGCATTGGTGACAGGAAGGGCAACTGGCCAGTAAACATTCAGGTCCGTTCAGTTGCCCAGAGTCTCACCCCGCACGGGATTATGGGGTTGTTAAAAGTGGGTGAATGAGAGGCAAGTGTTTCAGAAGTTTTCCTCTTGAATTCTTAACCCTGGTTTGTTGCGTTAGCCATCACATCTGAGTTTACACGTTGAATATACCAGCGTCCCCTAACTGGATGCCTTCTTTATATTAAACCGCAGCATATCTGGAGGGCATAACATGAAGAAACGCTGCAGGGAGCTTTAAATGGATGGCTTGCAAAGCATTAAGAACCGGCCACATTTATGGCTTCCTGCGGCATGTGAAATCGTCCTCTCTTGCTTTGCTATGGTTAATAATTAGCAGGCCGCTCTGAAATCAGAATTTAGTGCAGTGTTTGATCCAGCCGCTACTTTGTACACGGAAAGCTTTTCAAGAGACGGAGAGAGAAGCTGGCGTGTGAGGTTGTGTCACCACAAAAACATCAGCTCTGTTTCTGATGTGTGTGTGTGTGTGTTTTCCGCCAGCTTAGCACATTGTGCAACTCCATGGGGTTTATTGATTCTGTTGGATACAACCATGCGTCAGTTAATCATGAAATTGGGACATCGGGCAAATCTGAGATGCTGAGAGAAAGCTTCACCCCAAAATGGCCACCTCATTCCACCCAATGGCTTGGCCTCTTGCTTCTTTCACTGTTCCATACAACTGACTACACCTCCAATTTCATTCTCTCTCTAGCTTGGCCTACCTTCTCTCTTTGAGCCCATTGTAGTTCCCTGTTTGAGACAAAAAAGCCAGCCCCCCCCCCCCAATTCCCCTTCTTTCTCTCCCTCCCTTCTCGTTGGAGCCAAACCTACTCAAGTCCCCCCTCTCTCCCCTCTCTCTCTTCTCTCTGTGTCTCTCTTCTCTCAGTGCAATAATTCACATCTGTCAGACCTTCATGCCTATGGAAATTCTCAATCATCCAGGTCAGAGGTGGTTTTCAGCAGGTTCTGACCAGTTCTGGAGAACCGGTAGTAGTTCAGAGAACTGGTAAATACCACCACTGACTGGCCCTGCCCCCATCTATTCTCTGCCTCCCAAGTCCCAGCTGATTGGGAGGGAATGGGGATTTTGCAGTAACCTTTCCTTGCCACGCCCACCAAGCCATGCCACGCCCACCAAGCAACGCACATAGAACAGGTAGTAAAAAAATGTTGAATCCCACCACTAATCCAGGTCGTGGTTGTCCCAAAAGTGTTTTTTCAAAAGGCAACTGGACTTCCTTGATTTTTTTTCCCCTTGAAGACATTTTGCTTCTCATCCAAGAAGCATCTTCAGCTCTTAAGAAGTTTCTTGGGATGAGAAGCGAAACAACTTCAAGGAGAAACAAAGAAAGTCTAGTTGCCTTGTTGTTGTTGTTTTTTTAAAAAAGCACTTTTGGGACTATCAGGCCTTCAGCTCCAGCTTTGGACTATCATAAGGAGTCCTTTGTAAGTGGTAGGGTATAGTTTTGTTTTGTTTTTAGAAACTTCATCTTCCTCTGCTCCTTTTTCAAATTCGTATTTCATCCTTCCTCTTGAAATACCCTCAAGAGGAGCCAGGTTTTGCATCTATTATTGCAAAATTAATAACCCCTTGGAGACGTTGAACATAATATGTTATAAACATCTTTGCAAGAAGAAACAGTTTGGCTCTCGGAGAGTTAATTTGGATGGTCATCAAAGTATTTAACATCTTTTCTCCTCTAGATAGCATCATTGGCTTCCTCTCAAAAGGAGATAGAGAGAGAATATATATATATATTCTCTTGTACTTGTCACAGTGATGCTTCTGAATGGATTGGTTGTTGGACTGTTGTCCATTTCTATAAGGGAAGGGAAAGTGGGTGGCTTAGCAGAGATTAACATCTTGACCAGAAATGCAAAGAAAGTGGATTGCTGGTCACCTAAGAACTGAATTCACAAAACATGCTAAACTCTAGCCAGATGTCCTCAGCCATCCAAGACATCGTTGTCCCAAAAGTGCTTTTTCAAGAGGCAAGTGGACTTCCTTGGTTTTCTTTGAAGACATTTCACTTCTTATCCAAGAACCTGAAGAACCTTCTTGGATGAAAAGCGAAACCTCTTCAAAGAAAAAAACAGGAAGTCCAGTTGCCTCTTGAAAAAGCACCTTTGGGTGTAGCCAGCAAAGCACAATTGCTGTGTTTGTGTACAGCAGAGAAAAGGAGATCTACTTAAAGGTTTGTTCATCCTAAATGAAATCAACTCTGATTGTTCTTTGGAAGGACAGATAACTGAAGCTCAAATCCTTTGGCCACCCAATGAGAAGAGGGGACCTCTTGGAAAAGACCCCGATATTGGGAAAGATGCAAAAGGAGATGGGATGGCAGAGGATGAGATGGTTAGATGGTGTCATTGAAGCAATGAATTTGAAGTGATGCAATGGCCTAGAGGTGGAGCTCTCCCCTCACAATCAGGGAGACTGTGAGTTCAATCCTAGGTAGAGGCAGATATTTCTCTCTCTGGGCACACTGAGAATATATAGAATAGAATTCACGCCGGAACTATTTCTCTTGGGAATTATAAATAATAAATACAACAAGGGGGTAGGTTTTTTTTAACAATACATATTATCATGGCAGCAAGAATGGTCTTTGCCCAAAATTGGAAAAAACAGGGAAACTCCACAAGAAGGGGAAATAATTAGGAAAATCTTGATCTGCGCTGAAATGGATAAATTGACATGGGAATTGAAGAATAAAGATGAATTAGAATATTATAAGATCTGGGATAAATTTTATCGATGGTTGGAATATAAAAGGAAAGGCCCAAAATTGACAAGGGCTAAGATTCATAGAATGGAGACTAGAATTATGTATGAAATGATAATAGCGAGAATGTATAAGATAAGCACAAATCAACACGGCTGGAAATAGGATACTTTTATATTTGTAAATATGGAATGGATCAAATGTTTAAAAAACAGGGTGGCTACAATGTATAACTTGATATCTTAGCATGTATGGCATAGATTTCGCCAGGACAGTTTACACTGTGTCCAACATTTTAATTTGTGTTCATTAAAAAACTTTTTCTTCAAAAAAAAACCTCTGAAATGAGAATATATCTGCTGAACAAAACCCCACATTGGCGACAGGAAGGGCATCCGGCCATTAAAACACTCTGCTAGCTCCATTCAATTGCCCAGACTCCATCCCACAAGGAATTATGGCATCATTAAATGATGATGATGATTGACGCAATGAACTTGAGTTTGGGTAAACTCTGGGAGATCGTGCAGGATGGGGGGGGGGGGGGAACCTGGTATGTTGCGGTCCATGAGGATCCAAGGAGTTGGAACACAACTTAGAGACTGAACAATAATAACTTAAACTTTTAAAGCTTCCTTGACACAATCCCTCCAACTTTTGGAGCACTATTCCTAAAAGCCAAGCAATGGGGACCTGGAAGAGCACACTAAGTTTTGGCTGAAACTTTCATCTTTACATTCAACAAGTGTTACTGCAGGCATCTACTTGGGAATCCTTGCTGAAGTAGCAGAAACTGTCAGATGCTTCTTTAGTTTCACCTCTGCACTTCCCAGAACTGAATTAAATCTATTTGCAGACATCCAGGAACTCTGCTTTGATTGAAAGCATTTAACAGATTAACAAAGTTGGAAGGGACCTTTTAGGTCATCTAGTCCACCACCACCACCCTGGCAGGAATGAGACACTTCATTCTTTATAGGAGCAGACAAATGATTGCCAGGCATAGCAGTGAAAGATAGATGATGATAGATAGATAGATAGATAGATAGATAGATAGATAGATAGATAGATAGATAGATAGATAGATGATAGATAGATAGGTAGGTAGGTAGGTAGGTAGGTAGGTAGGTAGGTAGGTAGAGAGATAGATGAGATAGGGAGATAGATGAGATAAATAGATGATAGATGATAGATAGATAGATAGATAGATAGATAGATAGATAGATAGATAGATGATAGACGATAGATAGATAGATAGATAGATGATAGATATAGATAGATGATAGATAGATAGATAGATGATAGATAGATAGATAGATGATAGATAGATAGATTAGATAGATGATAGATATGGATGAAAGATGGATGAAAGAGAGAGATGAATGAAAGAGGTGAAAGATGGATGCTAGATAGACAGACAGACAGACAGACAGACAGACAGAAGATGGATGATAGATAGATAGACAGATGGATGGATGAAAGATGGATGACAGACAGACAGACCTCAGATAGATTTCTGAATGGACCATTTCTGCCATTTTAAGTTTGCACAATCCTCAGGTTCTAGGTGTAAAATATGGGGTGCAAAACCTGAAGAGAATTTGCACAAAATAACATTGTCTACAGTGTATCTTGATGTATTCGATTTAGACTGGATCTTTCAATAGAACATACCCCTCTCTCTTTTTTCTTCTTCTCCCTGTAGCAGTCCTCAGTGAAATGGCTAAGGGGAAGGGGAATTACTTTCCAAGGACCCAATGATTACCCTGAGTTAAATGCAAGTAATGAATTCCGGGTTCGTACAATCCACCAATCGCATCACATGTTGTCTACTGTGTTGTGTGAACTCAGGCAGTGGAGTGAACCGAATGTTTATTGTTTGCTTTTGAGTAAAAAGGCTGCGATGCATAGGGAGACTATAAACACACAGTGGAATGTAGCCAAGGGCCAAAGGCAATTGCTTTGATGTCATGGGGCTTCAAAGAAAAGGAAATGAAGATCAGGGCATAAAGGAGCTCCTTACCTTTAGCCACTCACACTGTTGGTTACTTAATACAAAGCAAAGAGATTTCTTTCATCTTCCTGAGCTATTCCCTAGCCTCCCATGCAGAGTAGCGTAGCTCTACTGCCCCCTGCTGGCCATTTTCAGCAATACTAAACCATTGGCTAAAAATGTCTTGGAGACGCCGTGGCTCAGTGGCTAAGACGCTGAGCTTGTCGATCAGAAAGGTCGGCAGTTTGGTGGTTCCAATCCCTAGTGCCGCGTAACGGAGTGAGCTCCCGTTACTTGTCCCAGCTTCTGCCAACCTAGCAGTTCAAAAGCATGTCGATGGTTCCTATTTTTTTCTACTTGCATTTTTTACGTGCTTTCGAACTGCTAGGTTGGTAGAAGCTGGGACAAGTAACGGGAGCTGACTCTGTTACGCGGCGCTAGGGATTCGAACCGCCGAACTGCCGACCTTTCTGATTGACAATCTCAGCGTCTTCCGTGCGCCTTTGCCGTTGAGTCATGCTGGCCCCATGACCTCGGAGACGTCTTCAGACAGTGCTGGCTCTTCGGCTTTGAAACAGAGATGAGCACCGCCCCCTAGAGTCGGGAACGACTCGCACATATGTATCAGGGGAACCTAGACCTTTTACCCAAAAATGTCTAAGGAGATTCTCAGTCATCCAGGTCATGGTTGTCCCTAAGGTGTTTTTTTAAGAGTGATTTCCACTTTTGAGATGGCTTTAACTTTGCTTCTTTCACTTCCTGTGCTCATAACGTTCCTCGAAGCATAGAGCCCTTTGCTTTAATTTCTGCTGAAAGAGCTACTGTATTTGCAGGAAGGTGCTATAGGTTGCCTATCAGGGACCTATAGCAACAGATACCATAATTCACCATCTTTGTTTCTCTTCTTCCGTTTCTCCCCTGCCCTGATAGCTGCTGTTATTCAACGATCAGCTACTGCTCAACCAAGATTCTTGGCTTTCTCATCTTTTTCCTCTGTCATCTTCTGTCGTTTGGGGTTGATACGTAGCAGCCATAAACCATGCTCCAAGTCACTGGTGAGACTTGAAACTTCCGTCTAGTTGTATGGATCTATCAGGGATTTCCCCAACTGACAAGCATTTGCTTAGTGGCCATTTGAAGTTAAAATGGCACTGAGAAAAGTGACTTCACCTTTATGACCGTTGTAGCGTTCTCCGTGATCACGTGGTCAAAATTCAGACGCTTGGCAACTGGTGCGTATTTATGACGGTTTCAGTGTCCAGAGGTCATGTGATCCTCTTTTGTGACCTTCGGACAAGCAAAGTCCGTGGCGAAACCAGAGCCTCGTGTTGCCAGCTTAACAACTGCAGAGATCCCTCTAACAACTGTGGCAAGAAAGGTTGTTACTTCACAACTGTTTTTGCTTAGCAATGCAATTAGGGACTCAGTCGGGGTCATAAGTCTAAGGCTACCAGTACGGTGAAATTTTGTTTCCTTAAGGGAAAAAAAAATATGTTCAACATATTGAGCTGCGATGGCGCAGTGGTTGCAGTGCGGTACTGCAGGCTACTTCTGCTGCCTGCCAGCTGCCTGCAATTTGGCAGTTTGAATCTCACCAAGCCCAAGGTGGACTCAGCCTTCCCTCCTTCTGAGATGGGTAAGATGAGGACCCAGATTGTTGGGGGCAAAAGGCTGACTGTGTAAACCACTTAGAGAGGGCTGTAAAAGTACTGTGAAGCGGTATATAAGTCTAAGTGCTATTCCTTCCTTCCTTCCTTCTTTCCTTCCTTCCCCCCATCCCTTCCTTCCCTCCCAGTGCTTAGAATGCAGTATTTCAGGCTAATTCTGCTAATTGCCATTCTTGATTCTGACCCACTCAAGGTTGACTCATCCTTCCATCCTTTCGAGGTGGATAAAATGAGGACCCAGATTGTTTGGGGGGCAATAGGCTGACTCTAAACTGCTTAGAGAGGGCTGTAAAGTACTGTGAAGCTGTATATAAGTCTAAGTGCTATTCCTTCCTTCCTTCCCTCTATCCCTCCATCCCTCCCAGTGCTTAGAATGCAGTATTTCAGGCTAATTCTGCTGATTGCCACCAGTTCTATTCTTGATTCTGACCAGCTCAAGGTTGACTCAGGCTTCCCTCCTTGTGAGGTGGGTAAAACGAGGACCCAGATTGTTGGGGGCAAGAGGCTGACTCTGTAACCTCTTAGAGAGGGCTGTGAAGCACTGTGAAGCGGTATATAAGTCTACGTGCTATTGCTATAAGGGTAGCTGCATAAGGCTAGCTCCTATTTGGTCAAGCATAACATATTATATAAAAAGCGTCCAGGTTCCCCATTTCCATGGGATCACACTTTACCTCTAAATAAAACAATCCAGAATACACAAAGAATGAAAATCAAGACTATATATTGAAAGACAAAGTATAAATAAAAAGGGAAATCAGAGATGGAAGAATTCAAAAAAAGAAAACAAGGTTGACCTTAATACAGTTCAAGCAGATGGCTTTCATCCTAATCTAGGTATTCCTGTCCACCTTTGCTCATTTTCTATATAAATAGTCCCGTGTATTGGGAACACCACTTTGGTGTAGTGGTTAAAAGTACTAGGAGATTCAAGTCTTGGCTTAGGCAATAACCCGAATGGGTGATGGGGCGGGGGAGAGGGGAGGGGAAACAGTCATTCACTCTCAATCAAGGGAACTTTTTTTTTTATTTAAGAAAATTTATATGGCTACCCAGTTCAGTCTTGGTGACAACTGGTACGTTAGGACACCAATTTCCACAAATGCTGTCAATTCCATGTAGTTGCAAGAACTTGGCTGGAAGGTACACTCAGGAGCCAGTGAAATTTAGAATACACATTCTAAAAACATTGCACTAAAGGCAGAATTCACTTCTGGACTTGGCAATTACGTCTGACAATTACTGTATTTTTCGGAGTATAAGATGCACTTCCCCCACCAAAAGGGGGTGAACATTTGGGTGCGTCTTATACACCAAATGTAGCCCCAGCCATTCCCAAGCGTTTGGCCTCTGCCTCCCAGCTATTTGCTTCCTTGAAGCAAGCAATGAACAGCCTGCTTCAGTTTCAGCTTCAGCACAGCCTGATTAGCACAAGCAGCTGATTGTCGGTTGGATCGGCCTCCTGACCATCAGTTGTTTCAGGCTGCAAGAATTGCCATTGCCTATTGCCACCTCCATGTGCCCCATTTTCGGCCTCAGCATCCCATTTTTGGCTTCTGTGCGCCCCGTTTTTGGCCTTCACGCACTCCATTTTTTGCCCATTCTGATCCTCGCTGCCCGAAACGGGCGGAAAATAGGGCATGCAGAGGCCGAAAATGGGACACAGAGGTCGAAAATGCAGCGTGAGAAGGTGGCATTAGGCTATGGCAATCCCTGCAGCCTGAAACAGCTGATCATGGAGAGGCCCGACAATCAACTGCTTGTGCTAATCAGGCTGTACTGAAACTGAAACAGGCTGTTTGCTGTTTGCTGCAAGGAGGCAAATTGCTGGGAGGCAGAGGCAGATTTTTGTTTTTGTTTTCCTCCCCCAAAGCTAGGTGCGTCCTATACTTTGGAGCATCTTATACTCCGAAAAATATGGTACATCCAGGGCTTCATTGATAAGAGGGATTGATAAAGCCTTCTTATCTTTATTTGGAGTCCACCAATAAGCAGCCTATTGATCAAATATGGCTCAGCTTTCACTGAAGCAGATTCCAACTGCATGGATTTTCCTCGTATAAAACCATACCATTCTTCAATAAAATCAGTATAAAGCCACACTTCTCAAATCGTATTAAAACACCTTTAAAAACTTGTCCAAACTGTTTTAAGTCTTATCAAAATTGAAATACACAAAGATCTCACCCTAAAAAGGTTCTATTCTAAATTCATTCCCATTCTTAACCATTCAGAGTTTTTCTTTTCTTTTTTAACAAATAATAATTTAACTGGTTATCCTCTAGACTGCCTATTGCAAAGGAGGCTCTTTTGCAAAAGTGAACTCCCTCCTAAATCTCCTGATCTGCAATAAAACCATTCATGGACTTTGGTTTTGATGTGGATGCAAAAGTCTGTATGGTGGGTTGGGTTTATGACACAGCAGGCAATGGGACTAGGAGATGGCATTGGCTGGGCATTAATTAATATTATTGTTGTTGTTGTTGTTGTTTAGGAGGGGATCATTTAATCCATTCTTCATTCCATTCTTCATACACTCCCCTTCAGTATCGCTGAGAGAATCTTCTTCTTCTTCTTCATCACTCCGTTCATCTTTAACATTCTAGGAAGGAAGGATACCAAAAGCATTTTAAAAAAAGCCAATTGTGGATTACAGAAAACAAGGAGGAAAATGCGACATTTAGAAGAGGTGTAGAACCATAGTGATTAATTGTCAGGCACAAAGGATTAAGGCTATCAGTGAAGTTGGGTTACCATTCCACTGAGTTGTGGATAAATATTTGTGAAAAGAAAAGAAAGAAAAATTCTCAAGCAATAACGAAGGAAAATCAGATTTTATACTCATATGTATATTTGGACATCTTTTCAATTGTTGCTAGTTGTTAAGTCATGTCTGACCCATCATGACCCCATGGACAATGTTCCTTCAGGCCTTCCTGTCCTCTACCATTCTCTGGAGTCCATTTAAGCTCATGCTGACTGCTTCAGTGACTCCATCCAGCCACCTCCTTCTCCATCCTCCTCTTCTTTTCTTGCCCTCAATCTTTCCCAGCATGAGGCTCTTCTCCAGGGAGTCCTTCATTCTCATTAGGTGGCCAAAGTACTTGTGTTTCCTCTTCAGGATCTGGCCTTCTAAAGAGCAATCAGGGTTGATCTCCTCTAGGACTGATCGGTTGGTTTGCCTTGCAGTCCAAGGGACTCGCAGGAGTCTTCTCCAGCACCAGAGTTCAAAGACCTCCATTCTTTGGTGCTCAGCCTTCCTTATGGCCCAACCTTATGGTCCAACCAAACTAGGCAATATCATCAGTACCATGTGTGAAGAGGAGGAAAACTATGGGGTCCTTGGTGCTCTCTGAGCTTGGTTGTTTTCTTGCAGACATGTCATTACCCAAAACAGGTAACATCATCAGTGTTTACAGACATTGCACTGAGTAATGAAATGTCTTCAAGAAAACAACCAGTCCCAGAGTACACCAAGAACTCTGTAGACTACCTCCTCCCTGTCCTCCTCCCTGCAAATCTCACTCCCTTCCAGCTTTGATGATGTTCCCTAGTTGGGTAATGACACATCTGCAAGAAAACCACCAAGCTCAGAGAACACCAAGGACACCATAGTCTTCATCTTCCTCCTCCTCTATGCATATCCCATTCCTTTCTAGCACTGATGATATTATCTAGTTGGGTAATGAAAGATCTGCAAGAAAACCACCAAGCTCAGAGAACACCATAGTCTTCATCTTCCTCCTCCTCTATGCATACCCCATTCCTTTCTAGCACTGATGATGTTCCCTAGTTGGGTAATGACACGTCTGCAAGAAAACCACCAAGCTCAGAGAGCATCAAGGACCCTATAGTCCTCCTCCTCCTCCTCTCTGCATACTGCATTCCCTTCTAGCACTGATGATGTTACCTAGTTGGATAGTGAAATGCCTGCAAGAAAACCACCAATCTTACAGAACACCAACGACTCCATAGTCGTTGTCCTCTTCCTCTCTGCAAACCCCATTCCCTTCTAGCACTGATGATGTTAACTAGTTGGGTCATGAAACATCTGCAAGAAAACCACCAAGTTCAGGGAACATCAACAATCCCTCTTTAACCCTGAACGATCAATATTTTCCTTTATTGGTACCCCATATAGGCGTCAAACGCTTCAGAAAACGTGCAAGTTTGGGATTGCCCATTTCCACCTCGGTACGCTTAGTTTCCATGCAAACAGAGCCAAGCAAGGGCAGAAAACGAAAACATTAACTCCACCACAGCACAAACTTCCTGGGGTTCAATCTTTTGTCTTTTCCAAAGCTATATGCAAAAGTGTATCCAAACAAACAATCCACAGTGTAAATATTGAAAGATAAACTTGGCACACAATCAGAGAAAGGGAAGGAAAAGCATCTTTCCGCACACAAACAATTGATGAGGAGTCGCGTTGGCCAAATCACCCCTAGGACTTCCTGGATAGAATTTCCCTTTGCCCTTCACATAAGGCAACATCACGAGTGTCATTAGGATTGTACAGAGACGGGGGGTGAGGGGAACCCTCCATGAATCAAAAAATAATATATAGAAAGAGGAAATATTTTGATGGAAACCTGGTTTGTTCCAGGGTTGGGTTTTGAAAGTTCTAAGGTTGCCTCATTGATTAAACTCTTGAGGATATGTTGTTGAGGAGATGCCTCTTAAGACTCTGAATATTCTGCGATTGCAATATATATATCTTAATGCTGACTTTTGGAATATCCAAGGGAAAGGTATCTGCATAATTGCTCTGTTGAAACATGTGTGAAATTTAGCCCGAGAGCATTCAGCATATTAAGGAGCCCAACCAGTTCTGAATGAAATGAGTATATATTGTTTGGCTAGAAGGATAACAAGTAATAATTCCATGTATGGAGATCTATTTCAAAAGTGAAGTTTTGTTCATTTCAATCAGTGGTGGGATTCAATTTTTTTTACTACCAGTTCTGTGGGCATGGCTTGGTGGGCATGGCAGGGGAAGGATACTGTAAAATCCCAATTTCCTCCCAATCAGCTGGGACTCGGGAGGCAGAGAATAGATGAGGTCAGTCAGAGGTGGTATTTACCGGTTCTCCGAACTACTCAAAATTTCTGGAGTCTATTTAAGCTCATGCCTACTGCTTCGGTGACTCCTTCCAGCCACCTCATTCTCTATCATCCCCTTCTTCTTTTGCCCTCAATCTTTCCCAGCACGAGGCTCTTCTCCAGGGAGTCCTTCCTTTTCATTAGGTGGCCAAAGTATTTCATCTTCATTTTCAGGATCTGGCCTTCTAAAGAGCAGTCAGGGTTGATCTCCTCTAGGACTGACCAGTTGGTTCACCTTGCAGTCCAAGGGTCTCACAGGAGTCTTCTCTAGCACCAGAGTTCAAAGGCCTCCATTCTTTGGCGCTCAGCCTTCCTTATGGTCCAACTTTCACAGCCATCCATTGCAACTGGGAAAACCATAGCCTTGACTATACTCATTTTTGTTGCCAGGGTGATGTCTCTGCTTTTTAGGATGCTGTCTAGCTTTGCCATCACTTTCCTCCCCAGGAGCAAGCCTCTTTTAATTTCTTGGCTGTAGTCCCCATCTGCAGTGATCTTGGAGCCCAGGACAATAAAATATGTCACTACCTCCATTTTATTTCCAATATTATCAATATTGTAGAATATTATCACTTCTTATATCTGCCCAACCACAATCCTTCATTTCTGGTATGTTTCATTATCATTTGGCGGAATCCAGTGGAGAGATAACGACTGCAAACTAAACAGTTTTTAAATACCGGTTGCAGACTTCATTAATTCTGTTAAGTATGTTACTGAAATTCAGTAAGTCCCCCAGGGCAGAGGTCTTTGGACACATGTCAAAAGCCCAGGTAGTCATGTGTGAACCCCAACATCCCACTGCTTTCTGAGTGAATCCAATTATAAATCCATTCTTGGCAGTAAAACAAAGGACAGCATACCGGGACTTTTAGCCTTGTTTTAAGTGACTTTGTTAACCCTAAAATGATGCTTTGGATCCAACTAAAGGGTTCCTTGTTATGAGAATTTGTCCACCTTAAAGCTAACCCCAAATCAATCCAAACAAAACTGGAGATAATAAGATTTAGTGTATCCTGCTGGGTACTGTAATTGGAAGGATTCAAAGTGAAATTGTAGCCTTGCACTTTCCTCAAGTCTTTTGAAACTTTCCTCTATGTATATTCATATATTTTGAAAGATCATTCACAATGCAGTTTGTTTTCTAGTCCATGGTAACTACAAAGACTAACAATATTCCTGAATGATCCATTTTAGTTTGCAATTTTGCCTTTTCTCGGTCTCTTCTCACCTATGAACTACCATAAGCAATTATTAGCACTTAATAATTAACACTTAGGTAAAGGAGTTTGGTTCCCCTGGCACATATGTGCTAGTTGTTCCTGACTCTAGGGGGTGGTGCTCATCTCCGTTTCAAAGCCAAAGAGCCAGCGCTGTTTGAAGACGTCTCCGTGGTCACATGGCCAGCATGACTAAATGCCGAAGGTGCATGGAAGACGCTGAGATTGTCAATCAGAAAGGCCGGCAGTTCGGCGGTTCGAATCCCTAGCGCCGCGTAACAGAGTCAAGCTCCCGTTACTTGTCCCAGCTTCTACCAACCTAGCAGTTCAAAAGCACGTAAAAAATACAAGTAGAAAAAATAGGAACCATCTTTGGTGGGAAGGTAACAGTGCTCCGTGCGCCTTTGGTGTTTAGTCATGCCGGCCACATGACCACGGAGACGTCTTCGGACAGCACTGGCTCTTTGGTTTTGAAACGGAGATGAGCAACGCCCCCTAGAGTCAGGAACGACTAGCACATATGTGCAAGGGGAACCTTTACCTTTACCTTACAAAAGAAAAGCAATGCAGTTGTATTGTGTGATGGTGTACACTTGATGTTTTTATATTTGCTTTCTATTTTGCGATTGACCTCAGGCAGGCCGGACAAGAGAAGCGAAAGAGCTGTAAAATTCCCAGGTTTGCTCTCTCCTGTAAGAATTCTCTCCCTGCCAAAGGTTTCAGTTTGACTTGAACTTAACTTCAAACATTTAATACTCTACATCTAATTATTATACCAATTCCAGCCTTCTAAAGAAGGAAGCTGTGCAAAATGTAATCTTCTTACCTAAGGAAAAAGGCAGGGAGGGGGGAATGGAATGGAATTCTAGACGCTTACAGCAAGATTCCACTTGTTTAAATCCTTGGCTAGCTAAGAGGAAGTGACACCATCTTCCCAATTTTTTTAAAAAAAGCCACCCAGATGTTGGAGGGAGTTGGACTGTCACGGAGATACTCAAAAAATGTTTTCTCAGAGAAACTGCAGTCAGTTCGACAGCATTTCGAGACCTGGTTTGGACACTGAATTGAAGAGGTTTATGGCCAAAACATTGGGGAGGGAGGGAAAGGGGACACTAGATATTAAACAATATACAAAATGGCGCTGAGAAAGTGACCTGTGACATGTTACAAACTGTTCTAGTCTCTCCCCATAAGGTGCATCAAATTCTAACATGAAAAATAAGCTCTATACTTATTATTAGTAAAGTTAATTACTAATAGTAATAAGTAATACTACTAATTACTTATAATAAGATCAGGTTATTGGTGAGGGATTGTGCAAACCTTCAAATGAAGATAGTTTGGGCAGGAAGAAAAGGAGACATCAACCCATCTCTCTCTGATATGATGTTTCTTTATGAGCCCTGGTGGCACAGTGGTTAGAATGCAGTATTGCATGATAACTCTGCCGACTGCCAGCAGTTCGATTGTGACCGGTTCAAGGTTGATTCAGCCTTCCATCCTTTTGAGGTTGATAAAAATGAGGACCCAAATGGTTGGGGGCAATAGGCTGAGTCTATAAACCGCTTAGAGAGGGCTGTAAAGGACTGTGAAGTAGTATATAAGTCTAAGTGCTATTGCTATCTTCCTCCCTTCCTTCTTTCCTTCCCTCTCTTCTCCTTCTTTCTTTCTTTCCTTCCTTCCATCCATCCATCCACCCATCCCTCCTTCCCAGTGGTTAGAAGGCAGTATTGAAAGCTAACTCTGCCAACTGCCAGGAGAGGCAGTGGGGGGGCACTATTCATGCGTCTGCTGGAAGCGATTGGCTTGCAGTTGGTGGAAACATTATTCTGTCTAAGTGAAAATAGGTTGGAAAGACCCATTCTTGAGTCTGGAATTAGGATGTCCCAGGGGATCTAGCACATGAACAGATGTTTGGTTTGGAAAAAGTGAACAGCAAAGTACATCCATAATCAGCAAAGTTGAAATACAGGAAAGTTAAAACAAGCGGTAAAGTTGTGAATGGCCCACGTAACAAAATGGCATTGATATCTGTCAATGTCATCAATTCATCAACTTTTGGCACATGCATTGCCACGGTGACCGTTTGTTTTCCTCCTGTATGCTTCACAGATATTTAAGGGATAGAATATTTTATATATTCTACATATATATATGAGGCCCAAAGATCTGATTTGTCAAGACCAAGATCAACACTGCCCACTCCAGCCTGCATTTCATGAAAATGTGATCCAAAATTATCAGGGTTGTAAGGTAAAGAAAAGGATCGGAGAAATCTGTTCCATCGCTGAGTATCTATGACAGCCAAATCAGAAAGAGGGAGAAAAAGAGAATTTAAGACGATCAGCCATCCCAGTGAGGAAATATATTCTTCCATCAAGTCAAGTCATGGTTGATATTGGAAGTATAGCAATAGCAATAGCCCTTAGACTTGTATACCGCTTTACAGTGCTTTCCAGCCTTCTCTAAGCGGTTTACAGAGTCAGCATATTGCCCCCAACAATTTGGGTCCTCATTTTACCGTCCTTGGAAGGATGGAAGGATGAGTCAACCTTGAGCCTGGTGGGATTTGAACTGCCAAATTGCAGGCAGCTGACAGTCAGCAGAAGTAGCCTGCAGTACTGCACTCTAACCACTGCACCACCGAGGCTCTAACTCTAACAAGTCTACCAATTATATTAGGCTCAATAGGCCAATGTTTTTTTTAAGGCTGGTCTTAAGAGGTTGGTCTTCCATCTACTGGAGGAAGCAGTTGAAAAACTTGATTGTGAAGAAAAGTGATTTCTAGAATCAAGACCATCAATCAATAACTCATTTAGAGAATGAATTGTATCTCCAGAGGAGATAAGTGGACAGAATATTTAGAAATTAATCACTAGAAATTAATTTCGCAAGAACCTGGAAAGTGATTTGGGTTGATCCAGAGATTCCGGTCAATGTTTCACAAGGACCACAACCATTCTCACCTCAAATATCCAAAACTGAATACCTCTGGATAGAGCATGCACAGACCACACACTGCTTACCTTGTCATTGTCTATTTTAGCCCAAGCTGGTATAGGAATCCTGAGCACCTGGAAAGGGTAACTGGTTGTAGAATAAACAACAGCCAAGATGCAAGATGCTAGATGGTGGGTTGGCCCAGGTTTTATGCACTGATTTGTGGAATGGCTTAGCACAAGACAGGCAATGCATGTTATCGTGAGTGCGTAGAAAATCGGGGTTTTGCTAGTTGTAGAGCAAACTCAGCCATAGTTAGAATGGCTAAAGACAAAAGATTTTGTAAATATGTGAAGATGAGCATGAGCTTGGGAAAGACTTATCGTAACGTTCCATTCTTTTAGAGAACTCCTCAATTTCCAGCAGAACATAAACATAGCTGGCTTCCATTAGAAGGATCCTGAAGTCCATCCTTACCTTTAAAAAATGAATTTCTTCAGAATCTTGAAAATTAAGTAGCAACAATAGAGGGTTTTGCTAGTTGTAAACCAAACCCAGAAGTTTCTAATGGCCGTAGGTTAAGCTACTATTATTCTTCTCATCTTTTCTATTACCTATCTCCTTTTCTACTTATGACTATAACTTTGTTGTTTGTATCTTTACGATTTATATTGTTTAATTACGTTTCCTAGTATGATTTATGTTGATTGCTTATTTAGTATCCTATGACTAGCCCTAAGTGTTCTATCTTACAATTTATGATGGATGCATTGCTATGATTTATTATTTATAGCTTTTATGAAGACTGGGAGCTGTACAAATTCTTTGTGTGTCCAATCACGCTTGGCCAATAAAGAATTCTATTCTATTCTATTCTCTATTCTACTCTCTACTTTTTACTCTCTTCTCTATTCTAAATTTTCTATTTTAAATTCCCTATCTTATCCTATCCTATTTTCTGTTCTATTCTATATTCTCTTCTATATTTTGCTCTATATTCTATTCTATATTCTCTATTCTACTCTCTACATTCCCATTCCTATTCCATTCCATTCTATTCTATTCCATTCCATTCTATTCTAGAGAGCTAAGCCTACAAGACGAGAAGAGTTTGTGAATTTATGAAGGGGAACTTTAGATTATGAAAGACTGATATGACACTCGATTCTTTTAGGATTCCCCCATTTCTAGCAGAACATAACCATGGCTGTCTTCCATTGGAAGGATCCTGAAGTCCATCCTTACCTTCACAAAAATGAACTTCTTCAGAATCTTGAAAACTAAGTAGGCCCAATAGAGGTGAAGGCCCTGCAGGATCAATAGCTGCCCATTATATACAAAATATGCGATGACAAGTGTCTGGGTATAAAACACAGGATAATATATCGAGGCCCGTAAAATCCTGTTAGGAAAACAAGAATGGGGGGGGGGGGGGGGAACCCAGTTGGATTATTGGCTGTTGTTATTTCTCCTACCCTAAATTAAAGCATAAACATTCATATAGGCCAGTGATGGTGAACCGAGTGCCCAAACTGGAACGCATGCGCTGGACTGCTGGAAACCCGGAGACCAGCTGGCCAGTGCGCATGCATGCACCAGCCACCTGGTTGTCAGATTTCTAGTGTGTACATGCACGGCAGCCAGCTGGTATTTGCATGCACCGGCGTGCCAGAAATCCGAAGACCAGGTGCTCAACCGGTCTCCGGGTTTCTGACACGACAGTGCGTGTGAAAACCAGCTCGCTGGCACGCGTGCGCACACTGAAAAGCAGAAGAGCAGCTGGCAACGGCATGCGTGCCCAAGAGAGGGTTCTGTGTGCCACCTCCGGCAGATGTGCCATAGGTTCACCATCAGAGATATAGGTTATGAATAGGTTTGAATCATGTTTGGCATCCAGAGAGTCATTTCTTTCCCAGATGTTTGCTGAGAACAGGCATCGCGATTTTTCAAGCCAAACAACCCCGGAACACAACTTACCAACATGGAAAGAGGATGAGCCGTGTGATAAAGAACACAACTGCGAAAATGACAAAGAGAACACTGCAGGTATTGTCCCAGCGAGCATAGTTGAACAACTTCGCAGCCTGAAATTGAACAATTGGGAGAAGTTACCGCCTTGGGGTGATCTCCTGAAGAAGGAATCCACTGTAAACCGGTGGTTGTGGCAGTGAAATTCCTTCTCGGGATAAAACGTAAATGCCTTTATCACACCTCTAGCCAAGGATGGATGTGGCTTCTTTATTTTATTTTTCATCGTTGCTTTTTCTCTTTGTTTTCCCCTTTATTCCTTACGTGTATAATTTTCTTTACTTTTCTTTTCCTTTTTTAAAATTTATCTTATTTTTACTCTGTAAAAACGTCTTCCATAAATGTAAATCTATTGCAATAAATATATTATGGGCTATATATATATGCACACCGAGATCAGGGGTAGGTTCCTGCTGGCATTACTACCGGTTCGGTGCCCGAAAAAATTTCTGTACATGTGCAGAACAGAAAATAAAGATGGCGGCGCCCAGGATAGAACCAGCATGGTGACGTATCCGGCTGAGTTACTACCTATTTCGCCGAACCGGGTCGAACCGGCAGGAACCCACCTCTGACCGAGATACATATACATTCCCTCTCAATCCTCATTAAAGAGGAATCCATTGTTTTCCCATCTTCATAACTTTAGGAAGAGATTTACTTTTGAGGAAATAAGTGTTATGTTGGACATTTGGTCCGTGAACATTGCTAGTTGGTAGCTATCATGGACAAAAAGTACAATATTTATATCTCAATTACAGGGATTGGCCTAGAAGATGTAACACTGCTTCCCAATAAAAGAGCAGACGAGCCCTTTGATAAAAATAGTTTCAGACAGTGTCTTGAAGATTTATGTTCATAGAACTGGTTGCAATGTTCAGCTTGGTAGCCACACTGAGAGACAACCTTGCTTGTGGTGGGGAATGGGGGGAAATGAGGTAGGTTAGGACATAGTTTCTTTTTGGACAGAAGACCACAAGGTAATGCTTTTTCTGGACCAAAGGAGCCGATGTTTCATGTTGATAGGATAGTTCTGTTCTCACCTAGGCCCCCCAAAAGCACGAAGCCAACTGCTAGGCCTTTTTGGAGAGGGAGCGGCTAATAAATTAAAATTATTATTATTATTATTATTAGGCTTGATAAAAACCCCTTTTATTTAGTTTAAAGTGAATTCCTCTGCTGCAAAGTCTCGGCCAACAGTCTTCCATGAGATTTCACAACTACAGACCTTTATCAGGCTTGGAGACCTGCCAGGCCAATATCTTCCAAATGCCACTCTGTAGCAGGCAATACTTGACAAGAAGTCAGGAACAGACCTTCACCCTAATGAATTGGACTAATTGTCTCCTGCAAACTCCACTCCCCTTTCGCTCCTCTTTATTCCCTATGGGAGGGACCATTCACCGTCCACCTGTGCTTTTACTCCCGAGTCGGCCCTTGTTCCTTAGCTGTTCCCTTCTCCTTGCAGTTCTGCGAATTCGCACATTGGGAACAGGCTCCAGCTGTTCTTCTGCCCCACTGATCTCTGACTCCGAAGGCAGCTGATAACTGTCAGACGGCCCTGGCCCCCACTCTGCCTCCGACACAGAGCCCTCCTCAGAGCCTTCCCCAGACTCCAGGACTGGCCCATGTTCCTTCCCAACCTCCTCATTGTCCAACTCTGCTGCCAGATCCGCTGCCCACTGGCAAGCCACAACAAGCTCATCATTCAAGCTCAAGACTCATATATAACTCCTCCAGATCCCACAATGAATGAAAGACAATACTAACGAAATCCCAGGACTTGTGTAACTAAGCACAAGCACATACAAGATGTTGAGGTTTACCTCCAGCCAGATATCTGCAGAATCGTGGACAATCATCACCAACGTTCCAAGACGGAGGTAATTGGCACTATAGGAACAGAACATCAATCCAAGGGCGGCAAAATGATGCACCACGTGGGCCATGAAATCCTGAGGAAAAGAAAGTGAGAAATTGACTTCTCAAAGCCGAGATAATGTTGGAAGGTGGAGAGTGACGGCTCTCTCTTAGGAAAATTAGGGTGGAGGTACCAAAACCCATGAGCCCAAAAGGATTCTGAATGAGGAGATGAAAATAAAGACCTCGTCTTTTTTAACTGCTTCAAAGCCATAAAAGAACAGTTCCAGGGATTGGTTTCGTAGAGAGAGATTTCCCCGCGGAAAGGGGCATGGTTTCATACGCTGCCTGCATTCCGTGGATGGGGCTTCACTTGTTTGCGCGGTCTGGTTGCTGGCATGCCACGGACCATTTGCCACATGGACTGGGGGTTGGGGACTCCTGGCCATAAAAGGTAAAGGCCTCTCCTTCCATGTCTGACTCTAGGGCAGGGGTGTCCAAACTTGGGAACTTTAAGACTTGTGGACTTTAACTCCCAGAATTCCCCAGCCAGCCATGCTGGCTGGGGAATTCTGGGAGTTGAAGTCCACAAGTCTTAAAGTTCCCAAGTTTGGACACCCCTGTTCTAGGGGGCAGTGCCCGTCTCTGTTTCTTGGCCGAGGCAGCCAACATTCTTCGAAGACATTTCCATGGCTGTGTGGCCAGCATGACTATACCCCGAGGCCAGTGGTGGGTTTCAAATTGTTTTAGAACCTCTTCTGTAGGTGTGGCCTGCTTTGTGGGAGTGGCTTGCTGGCCATGTGACTGGGTGGGAGTGGCTTGGCAGTCATGTGACTGGGTGGGTGTGGCCAACGTGTAAAATGTGGTGAAACTCACTTAACAACGCTCTTGCTTAGCAACCAAAATGTTGGCTCAGAAACTCTGGCATTTGAAGCACGCAAGTCTTAAAGCTGTCAAGTTACAAGACCCTTGCACTCCTAACCTTTAGGAAAAAAACCCAAGGGGTGTTCAAACTTGACAGCTTTAAGACTTGTGGACTTCAACTCCCAGAATTCCTCCTCCAGTCATGTTGGCTCAGGAACTCTGGATTGAAGTGTGCAAGTCTTAAAGCTGTCAAGTTACAAGACCCTTGCACCCCTAACCCTTTAGAAAAAAAACCCAGGGATGTTCAAACTTGGCAGCTTTAAGACTTTAAGGTTTAGATAGGACTCTTAGAGGCAGGGGGCGATTGGTGAGCCAGCCAATCAGTGAGCAGTGGGCGGGGCAAGCTTGGTGCAGATGGCGGGGAGAGGGAGCTGGAACCGTTTCTAAACGGCACGGTAGATTTGTGGAACCTCTTCTATAGAAGAGGTTAGAACTGGCAGGAACCCACCCCTCCCCGAAGTGCACAGAATGCAGTTACCTTCCCACCCAAGTGTTGCCTATTTATCTACTCGCATTCGCATGCTTTCGAACTGCTAGGTGGGCAGGAGCTGAGGCAGGTATCGGAAGCTCACCCCATCATGCAGGACTTGGGTTTCGAACGCAAACTGTCGCCTTTCCAGCTAACAAGCTCAGCATCTTTCCTGGCTGAGCCATCACACCCCTACCAAAGCCATATTCTGTATATATAAAGAGCTGTTCTTTTTGAATCTGGTTGAAAAATAATGGTGGGAAATGGTGTACATCACTCGGACGAATAAGAAACGAGTAGAAGATATTCTGCAAGGAAACAGCTGTAATGGGCAATGGGGGGGGGAGTTTAATTTGGAGGCAAGCCAACTTTACAGGCGTGAGAGAATGACAAGAAAAAAAGACTGGACTTACACTGGAGTAATGCACCGAGATTTTGAAGAGGCAAATTTTAAAAAAAGTTTTTGCACTCTGCAGACCTCCCAAATATGGCCCGTTTTTCATGAAAATGGCCCTGTTTTTTGTCAAAAAAAAGGACATGGATAGTGTTTAGGAGGCTTCTAGAGTGCTCCTGGGGGCTGGGAGGGCAAAAACGAGCAAATAATGGCCTGTTTTTTGCTCATTTATGCCCTCCCCAGCCCCCAGGAGCACTCTACAAGCCTCCTAAAGGCTATGCATGGCCATTTTTGCAAAGGGGGCGAGATTTCAGGAGGCCAAAAATGCTGTATTCAGTGTATAAGACGCACCCAGATTTTCACCCTCTATTTTGAGGGGGAAAGGTGAGTCTTATACTCCCAAAAATATGGTACTTTAGTGCCGCCCAACTTCAATGCTACAAATAATCTGAGCCACCCCAAATTTCAGAGCAAGAACGTTTAGAGTTACAAAAGATTCAGCCTCCTTTCTATTTGTTCTCCTAAGAGTTATCTAGCAACCTGGAAACCAGGAACTGAAAATGGCTTGCATCCCATTCCCACACCGATGAAGTAGTGAATCTTCCTTACCTTCCTTTTAGTGTCGGTTCCAAGAGTAAAGAGCAATGACCAATAGAAGCTCATCTGGAGCATGTAATACCAATACTGGGAAGGGAGCATGGGCTGCAGAGAGAGTATGGAGAGAGAAAAGGCAATTACTTTTTGGGTTAGAGAGGGAGTACATTTGTTCCAGAGCAGGAGAAAAAGGGTTGATAATAGGGACGTGGTGGCTGAGTGGCTAAGACACTGAGCTTGTCGATCAGAAAGATCGGCAGTTCGGTGGTTGGAATCCCTAGCGCTGCGTAACAGAATGAGCTCCCGTTACTTGTCCCAGCTTCTGCCAACCTAGCAGTTTATATATATTTTTATTATTTGTACATTTAAAACAATGCAATACCGCGGAGTCGGAGTGACCGTACATTCATATTATGTACAGCTAGTTTCAACCATTAACAGTTAATCTACTTAATACATTGTCTGTCCTTCTGTCCAATCACAATATATACATTTGTTCCAGTCTTGTCACCTTGTCTTATACCAATCATAAAATCTATTCCATACTTCAAAATATTCTGATTCCCCTTTATTTTTAAGTTCAAGAGTGAGCTAGCAGTTTAAAAGCACATAAAAATGCAAGTAGAAAAATAGGAACCACCTTTGGTGGGAAGGTAATGGCATTCTATGCACCTTCGGCATTTAGTCATGCCAGCCACATGACCACAGAGACATCTTCAGACAGTGCTGGCTCTTCGGCTTTGAAACAGAGATGAGCACCGCCCCCTAGAGTTGGGAACGACTAGCACATATGTGCGAGGGGAACCTTTATCTTTACCTTAGTAGGACATTGCATACCAAAACTACTGGGTAAAAGAACAGTTCTCCCCTCCCCATGACATCACTGCTAAACAACTAATTTTCACCACATGTTTTATGCCCTGGGATGTGAACCCACATACTAGGGCTGTATTACTACAATATTATCCTTCTCGACTCTCCTGTTAACTATTCCCTTAGCACCTTACGAGAATAACTTCGTTGCTTGTATCTTATGAATTATGTTGATTGTTTTTATTTAGTACCCCATGATTATCACTGAGTGTTCTGATTTATAATGATTGTATTTTATGATTATGATCATGATTTATCCATTCTGCTCCATTCCATTCTGGCCCAGCCCAGCCTATGGAGAAATAAATACTAGAAGAAGAGCAGAGTCTGGGGAATGGAGTCAAGAGAGGAATAGTCTGGAGTCATTACAAGTGATCCAAGTTCAGCCCTCCTTGAATCCCATTAACTCTTAATGCTGACTTTTAGTTGACTAGATTATTCTAGCTAGACATGAGCAATAAATCTTCTGAACTGGCACTTAAAGCATAGAATGGACCAGGTAGATTGTCATTGTAAATTGAGGGCTACCTATATCACTCAAGGAAGCAAACATAACCTAATACATCTAATACAATGTATTCTAGTAATACTAGCAATAGTAGCATTCCTAATGAGGCATATTGAAGATAGGACACTGTGATTTGCTGATTCTTATTTGTTTCATCATGATAGCTCTTATGAAAATTATGAGAATGCTTCATTTGTTTCATCTTGATAGCATCTCATGACCACATGAGAATTCTTCATTTATCATTTTCCCCTAAGGGAATCCTATTCTAATAGAAACTGCAATCCCAAATGGTGAAAAAGCTATTTATGGGCCATCAAAAACGAAGGCAGGAATATTTCTTCACACAAAGTCAATAGTGGCATCTCCAAAGAACCAGAAGCAGTCAACAAAATCAACCAGTAGTATCTCCAAAGAACCAGACTCACATGGTTTGGATAGTTGAGCCACACTTGCCACAGGTCATAAAACCAGGATTTCTGGAAGGAATGTAGAAGGAGATAGAAAACAATCATTAATGTTTCCACATAACAACAGTGCAAATCTCATCCCTGCCACCAGCTCACTACTCAATTCAGGTCAGGCAACATTTCTTTTTTCTGCACATCAGAGTAACCCTATTGGCCTGTCTTCTATAACAGCCTTTCCCAAGATGGCGGCCACCGCAGGGTGGAACTGAGTATCAAAGACCTTCTGATTGTAGTGCACTTTTCCTCTTCGCAACTAACTCTGTGAAGTAGGTTGGGGAGAGAGCTGGGGACTCCTTGAACGTCATTTAGTAAGCTACTTTGGCTGAAGGGGGATTAATGCTCTCCCCAACTCTAAGATTCTGGCATTAGGACTTGCATGCTTCTGGCCCACTCTAAGAATATTCTTCACCCTTCTCCATTTTTGGCAACTCCAAATTGGAGATGGCTATGACAAGACTTATGGGTAAATGGGAAAACCATACATAAAGTACTTTGTTGAATTAAGGCATGTGTGTGTGTATGTGTGTGTGTGTGTGTGTGTGTGTGTGTGTGTGTATGTATGTATGTATGTATGTATGTATGTGTGTGTTACAACCCCTGGTATGCCCAAATATAGGAGGGAGCTCACTACTCCCCCTTTCTGTCCTTCGGCTCATTACAGAGGATCATCCAGGCAGAAAACCATATTTTTATGGTTGCCTTTTTATATTTGTGTTGTATTTGTGCTGATAAATAAATAAAGGGAGACTAGTATAGATCTATTTCAACCTATTTAGGTCTCATTAGCTAGCCATACCTTTACAGGGAATCTGACAAATATATATCTCAGAATAATGGTGCAGGAATTCTCGATTATCACAGTGACTCATTCTAAGTGATAATAGTGGACGTTTAGCTTATCCTCTTTTGGGAAAAGATTACACCTGTCTTTATACTAACCCACATTTAACAACTCACGGGAAGCTGCTGTTAAAAGCAACCTCAGATTAGGCCATGTTACCACTGGAGTCCTCCCTCCTGGCCCCATATTTAACTTACATCACAGAGAAATATAATTCCAGCAATAAATGAGGTACTGTAGAATAAACATCGCCAACTGCAAAAAAATAAAATGAACTGTTAAGACCAAGGAGTTCTCATGGACAGAGAAGAAGATGGTAAGATAGAACAGATTTGTCCAGACTTCTCACCATAGCTAACAAAGCAGTATTATTGACTGTTTACCCATCTCTTTCTTCCTGCATTGATTTGCCTCATCATTATTATTTGCAGTGATTTGAACCACTTTTAAGTCTAAGTGCAAAAGAAGTCAGAGTACTGACAGAGAATATTTGTGGCGCAGGGTTGAAGTGTGGGATCCGTGGTGCTCTCTGAACTTGGTTGTTTTCTTGCAGACATTTCATTCAGGGGGGGGGGGGGGATTCAATTTTTTTTTACTACCGGTTCTGTGGGCATGGCTTGATGGGCATAGCATGGCTTGGTGGGCGTGGCTTGATGGGCATGGCAGGGGAAGGGTACTGCAAAATCCCCATTTCCTCCCAATCAGCTGGGACTCGGGAGGCAGAGAATAGATGGGGCCAGTCAGAGGTGGTATTTACCGGTTCTCCAAACTACTCAAAATTTCCGCTACCGGTTCTCCAGAACTGGTCAGAACCTGCTGAATACCACCTCTGATTTCATTCCTCAAACTAATAAGCATCCTTAGTGTTAGCTAGGCAGCTAACTCACTAGCACTGATTATGTTACCTATTTTGGGGGATGTAATGTCTACAAGAAAACAACAAAGCTCAGAGAACACCAATGACTCAGGTTTTTTTTTAGTAAAAACTGTCTTTGGAAACTCAAGCTTCAGTGCCTACAAGATTGGCTAGAGAGGATTAAAAAAGTCAAGATGGTGATTACAATTTTGCAATCAAAGCTGTAGTGTAATGTAATCAGTGTTTCTGGAGAATATGCAAGACAAGGCTAATTGATAACAGGATAATAGCTACATTATTATTATAGTTAGTTGCAGAATTAGCCACATGTTTAGACTGAATTTGACATTTTTATCCACCTATCAAGTCCATCCCAAGGACCTGAGATAGGTAGTTTGATAATATTATTTATTTATGTTGACTGACAAGAAAGGAATATCTGGCTATACCATACCCAGAATGCCACCAAATGTCACATTTCTGGCTCTTTTTCTACCTGAGAATATATATATATATTTTAGAAGCAGAGAATGGAGGAGAGTGGCCTCTTTTTCTTACCAAGCTTCCTTGAATTTTTTATGCAGAGTTGGGATTTCTAGGTTGCGTCTTCGCCTGAACCATTTTTCCACCTGGTGTACAGTCCAGTTACACTTTTTAGCTAGTCTACGTGTTTCTGACTGCAAGGTTAGAGAAAGAAGGAGGGAGAAATCAGTGATACACACGCTGGAAGACAAGTAATCAAAACAAGCATTGCAGCTTCTACGCCAGGGAGGAAGGGGGGAGGAAGAGGAGGAGGAGGAAGAGATGAAGGCGGAGGAGGAGACCACTGACCGTCAGAAAGCAAATGCGTTTGCTAGATTAAAAAAAGTTTCACAACACAAAAAGGTTCTAAAAACTATTTATCATTATTTTTAAAAGCACTATGTACATACCAAGAAATGCTAATGGTTTATGCTTTCATAGACTGGAGACTATGTACAGAGAAGGGCTGAAAAAAGAGTATGGGTGACATGTGGTGGCCTAGAGGTGGAACTCTCTCCTCTAGGCCACCACAGGAGGTTGTGAGATCAATCCTGGTAGAGGCATATGTAAGGTCTCCTGCTTGGGCAGGGGCTTGGACTAGATGGCCTGCAAGGTCCCTGCCAACTCTGTTAATCTGTTAACTACATGATAGCAGTGTTCCAGTATCTCAGAGGTTGCCACAAAGAAGAGGGAGTCAAGCTATTCTCCAAAGCACCTGAGGGCAGGACAAGAAGCAATGGGTGGAAACTAATCAAGGAGAGAAGCAACCTAAAACTAAGGAGAAATATTCTGACAGTTAGAACAATTAACCAGTAGAACAACTTGCCTCCAGAAGTTGAGAATGCTCCAAAACTGGAAGTTTTTTAAGAAGTTGGGCAACCCATTTGTCTGAAATGGTACAGGGCTTCGTTCCTGAATGAGAGGTTGAACTAGAAGACCTCCAAGGTCCCTTCCAATACTGTTTTAATGTGAAGAGCATCACTTTTCTGGTTCTTCTGCTCTTCAAAGTGCTCCACCTACGTACGACTCCTCCTGTCATTATCTGCAGTACTTGCGACACACAGTAATTCCTTAGCCATTGAAAAATGCATCCAGATGCATCTCTTTGTGCTGCAAAGAGTTGGGAATTCAGCACTACGCTAAACGCCCCAGATTTACCCACACCCTTCTCATGCCACCCGTTGTGTTGAAACTCCATCACAATTTAAAAAGTTCAGAATGTAAGAATCTAGCAACTGCCAAGTTGTGAAGCAATTTAGTTTGCTCATGCTTAAGAAAACAGAATGATCAAGATTAGAACAATTAACCAGTGGAACAATCTGCCCCCAGAAGTTGTCAATTCTCCAATACTGGAAGTTTTTAAATAAGAGATTGAACAACCATTTGTCTGAAATGTCACAAGGTTTCCTGCCTGAGCAGGGGGTTGGACTAGAAGACCTCCAAGGTCCCTTCCAACTCTATTATTCTATTCTATTCTATTCTATTCTATTCTATTCTATTCTACTCTACTCTACTCTACTCTACTCTACTCTACTTTTTACACTACCTACACTCTACTCTGTTCTACTCTACTCTACTCTACTCTTCTAAGATCACATAAATGAGATATCCACATCAAACACCAACTCTTCTAATGAAATCCACTTCACATCCTTAGTCTCATCCAGGGGGTGATGCTGTGGACCTACAGTGGCCAGCAAAGCTGGCAGCAGATTCAGACAGTGAGGAGGTTGGGGAGGAACACGAGCCAGCCCTGGAGTCTGGGGAACGCTCAGACGAGGGCTCTGCATTGGAGGCAGAGACAGGGGCCAAGGCCATCTGGCAGTGATCAGGTGCCTATGGAGCTACAAAGCAGTGAGGCAGAGGAACAGCTGGAGCCTGTTCCCAGTGTGCGCATGCGCAGAGCTGCCAGAAGCGAAGAACAGCTAAGAAATCAGGGTTGACTTGGGAGTGAAGCCACAGGTGGAAGGTGATTGGCCCCTCCCATAGGAAATAAAAGAGGAGCGAAAGGGGAGTGGGCTTTTGCAGAAAACCATTCATTCGTTCAGTCCTTAGATTCGTTTCAGGAGTGTGAAGATCTGTCCGTGAATCTCGGAGACTGTGCCCAGTCTTCCCTTGCACAGCACCTCATTTGGAAAATATTTACATGGCAGCTTCCAAGCTAAATAAGGTCTGTGGTCCTAAATATTCCTTTGAAAGACTGTTTGCCAGGCCTTTGCTGAATGTGAATGAGAGGAAATCGCGTTCGTTTAATAAAAGGGGTTTTGTCGGGACCAGGACTCTGCCTCGTGCTTTTTGGGGAAGCCTAGGTCAGAGGAGGTGATGAGTCTAGGTTCCAACCCATGTTCAAATTTTGATGCAATGCAAGGCAGGTAAAACTCCACGCAGCTTCCTACAGCAAAGAGCTGGGATGCTCACGGATGACAACAACCTTTTGTGCTCCCCAATGAATTATGCAAATATAAGATTTGTTAGCTTGTTAGTTTCTATAACGTTGGCTTCCTTATCAAAGATAAGGTTTCTTTTATCAGGCTAGGGAAGATGTAGTAACTGCATGGACTGGATGGATATTTCCCAACAATGCAAAATATGTGTGTAATTCTACATTCCATTTCCATTTAGCCTTGGCAACAATGAGTACAAAAGGAATGACCTAATGCTAAATAAACAGATGGATTGTGATAGTAAGAGTTGTGATTCTTAACTGGTTTTTGTTAGATAATACTCAGCTCCTTTGCAATGAAGAAGGGTTTGTGAGATGGAGCTCCCCGGCTAGCAAAACCACCTAAAAAAGACCCATTTTGTTGTGAGGGCATATGTAACGGTGTGTTTTTGTGTGCTGTTCGTTCATTCACAGGAATGTACTGTAAAGGCAGTAATGTGTTACAGCGGTGGTGAAAAAAGTGACTTGTGACTGTTTTTCACACTTATGACCTTGGTTGTATCCCCATGATCATGTGATCAAAACTCAGATGCTGGGCAACTGACTCATACTTACGACCGTTGCTGTGTGCTGGAGTCCTGTGATCCCAGCCAGATTCACTTAATAACCGGATGGTTTAACTTATCATCTGCAGAGATTCACTTAAGAACTGTGACAAGAAAGGTCCTAAAATGAGGCAGAATTCACTTAATGGGTCACTTAACAACAGAAATGTGGGGCTCGATTGTGGTCATAAATCGAGGATTTATGAAGAACGGTTGCAGGAACTGGGCATGGCTAGTCTAGTGAAGAGAAGGACCAGGGGAGACAGGATAGCAGTCTTCCAATATTTGAGGGGCTGCCACAGAGAGGAAGGGGATCAAGCTATTTTCCAAAGCACCTGAAGACCAGACAAGGAATAATGGATGGAAAATGATCAAGTAGAGATTAAATCTGGAAATAAGGAGGAACTTTCTGACAGTGAGAACAATCAACCCATGGAACAAAAGTTGCCTTCAGAAGTTGTGGGAGCTTCATCCCTGGAGGTTTTCAAGAAGACACTGGAAAGAAATGGTGTAGGATCTCCTGCTTGGGCGGGGGGTTGGACTAGATAACCCACAAGGTCCCTTCCAACCCTGTTAATCTGTTAATCTGTCTACCATCCCTTGTCTGGATAGAAAGGTAGAACTAGGCAGTGGTTAGTGGCATGGAAATCTCCTAGGGAACTTTTTTTTTTTTAAAGAATCCTCACCTGGGATGGCTTTTTTGTGCACTCTCGGAAAAAAGTTTCAAGGGTGGGATTATCCTGCGGTTTGATCCGCCTGACATTCTTTATGCCCAAGTAGTCAGCCAAAGGAAGAGCAAGATATCTGAAAAAAGACAATCAAAAAAGGAACTTTGTAAAATGTAATGATTTCAAGTGAAGCTAGCTATACGGTAGCCCAGGAAAAAGAGGAGCTCCCTGCTTGGGCAGAAGGACATGTTTTCTGTATTCATGGTTGTAACCCAGGGGTGTCCAAACTTGGGAACTTTAAGACTTGTGGACTTCAACTCCCAGAATTCCCCAGCCAGGCTGGGGAATTCTGGGAGTTGAAGTCCACAAGTCTTAAAGTTCCCAAGTTTGGACACCCCTGTTGTAACCCATTTGCTTTGTCTCATGGGGAATTGTGGAGCAGTCATTCAGCATCGCGTTCAACCATTTCTTCATTTGCACAACTTTGTTAGCCCATGCTCCAGGACAGATGAGGCTTCCTTAAATTGGGCATCCTCCAAAGGGGTTTAAGACAACTGTCAGAACTTCCATCTAACACACCTTTGGGATGGCAGATCCAATCTACTTCCGTCTAGTAGTTAAGAAAGTTACATCACAGGTGCATGGAACAGTGGGGAATTGTTCTTTGTTTCACCCAAATTATCCCTTAACGTAAGAAGGCAGAGACCAGACTCCATTCAACTCTATTTGATGACAACCCTTTCCCCCCCCTACGCCTGTGTAGGAGAAAAAGAGACAGAGCTTGGGGCAGGCTTAAGAAAAGACTTAGTCTAGAATCATTACCTTCCCTTAAGTGTTCTAAATCAGAGCTCCGCAACCTTTCGGATCTCAGGGACCACTAAATTCATAATTTTAAATCCCACGGGCCACTAATATGATCTGCCTAATGATGGCTGGATGGGCGTGGCAAGGCGGTCATGTGACTGGGTGGGCATGGCCAACTTGATGTCACTCACCTCAAGGGGTGCTTCGCCGGCCTCTACATACCCCTGCCCTCTCTTCCTAGCCACTCCTCGCCTGCCCGCCCGGGCGCCATAGGGCCCCAACAGGAAGCCATTGTTAGAGCTAAGCAGCTACCATGAGAAAGAGTTGGCAAAGCAGCTGGCTCAGTTCAAATTGGATCTGATTGAGAAGGAGGCTCAGAAGAAGCACCTCACTGAGGACTACAACCATAGGCTGTCCAAGCAGAGGGAAGCTCTGTGGGAGTGCAAGGCCAGGTACCGGTGTCTGGGATGAGCTGGTCAGCCAGTTGCAGGCCATGACGCAGTCCAGTGGTGGGATTCAAATATTTTTACTACCGGTTCTGTGGGCATGGTTTGGTGGGCGTGGCATGGCTTGGTGGGCAGGGGAAGGTTACTGCAAAATTCCCATTCCCTCCCGATCAGTTGGGACTCGGGAGGCAGAGAATAGATGGGGGCAGGGACAGTCAGAGGTAGTATTTACCGGTTCTCTGAACTACTCAAAATTTCCGCAACCGGTTCTCCAGAACTGGTCAGAACCTGCTGAATACCACCTCTGATGCAGTCCCTGTCACTGCGTTAATTGTTTGCTAGCTGAACTGAGAATTTATTGCGCAGGTCACTGGCCTTATCAGCAAGTGATGTACTGCGCCTGCTCACACACATTCCAGAGACTTCTTTACTTTTTGATCTTGTGTTCGTCTGCCAAGAAGGTGGACGATAATTGATCTTGCCAAAATGTAACAATTAGATAGATTTGTTTATTTCTTTTTCTTATTTTTATCTTAAAAGTTCTGTTTTTAATTAGAACATGTTATCGGGTCTTACTTTCGCTTTTTCTGAAGATATGCTGTTTGGAAAGCCATCGATTCTAGACCTCGTTAGCTCAGGGTGAAATTTCCCCTGACAGTCCCACTGGAACGAGGCCCTCCAGCTCTTCACCCCTAGTGGCGCTTCCCTCCAGCCTTCACCCAAAGCCCGGCACCAGGAACGCCAAAGCAGACCTCAAGTCAGAATTTTTGCCCTCCTCCAACCTGCACAAAAAGACCCCCAAAGGGGGAGACTCTCTACAGCAACACAAGCGTTCATTGCACGTATCTGGCCCAGGGGCCGTAGTTTGAGGAGCCCTCATTTAGTGCAATATTAAAAAATGCAAATAATTTTTTGCGGATCACCAACATTTTCTCACGGACCACGATTTGGTGACTGCTGTTCTAAAGCCAGCCCCTCTTGAATTTTGTTGACTCTTCCCTAGCATCACTTTAGTGCTGACCATGACTTCATCAGATCCTTGTATAGAGGCATTTAAATCTAAATGATCTTCACTGGAACTGGGAATGGTAGTGTCCATTTTTTGTGCCTGACAACCTGTGACACGTTAATTCTCCTTGTCTTGTTCCCTTACAATTTACGTCTACGTTTGCCCTTACACATCTGTTTGCTTTAACTTCACTTTAAAAACACAAAACAAAGCAAACAGACCAAAGCGTCACTGGTTCGAGACGGGCAACTATACAAATAAATAAATAGGTGGCAAGTTAGGGCAAAGCAGGCAAGTGAGCAAAGGATTAGTCCTTCACGTAATTTGCATTCCCGTTATCAATTTTGAGACTGAATCAAGATAGCTCCAGGCCATCCTTTTAAAGCTGAAAACATCTCACTAAAAACTGCAAAAATAAGTAACAGGAAGGAAGCCCTTAAGATATTTCATAGGATTGAAAATCAAATATGGGGAGGAAAAAAATGAATTATTGGAGCAAAAAAAAAAAAGAGCATTAATTTTTTAAAGACATTTTTTTTGTTTACCTTTCAACAAAGAACCTGATCACCAACATCACAAAGGCATATGGAATTGTGGCAAACAATTGCCGTGGTTTGGGAAAGATGTACCCATTGTGGTCTTCTAAATCTGCCCATGTGCAGTTAGCGGGCATCCAGATGTTCTCCCACCAAAACCAGCTGTATGCGGTTTGTATTATTTGATGCATTGTTACGTGGGCTGAAAAGAAATGAAAAAAGCAAATTAATTCCATCGATGGGTTAAAAATGGATACGAGTTATAGGGAACCAAACAAACCTTAGCTGAACTGGAGGCCTGGAGATTAAACCATATGAAGAACAGCTCTGCAGATTTGGGGTCTGGCTAGTCGAAAGAAAAGAAGAATTAGGGGCAACATGAGAACAGTATTTCAGGATTTGAGGTACTGCCACAAAGAAGAAGGGGGTCAAATTATTCTCCAAAGCATCAGAGGGCAGGACAAGAAATAATGGATGGAAGCTACCTAAGGAGAGAAGCAACCTAGAACTAAGAAGAAATTTCCTGATGATTAGAACAATTAACCAGTGTAACCGCTTGCCTCCAGAAATTGTAGGCATCACTGGAGGTTCAGTGAAATTTAATGTATTTAAATTATCTCTATGTGTCAAGAACATAGGGAAAAAAATTTCCTTTCTAAGAAAAAAAAATCAGTCTAAGACGTTATCACTTTTCCCTCTTGGCTCTTTCAAAGTGCAGTGTAGCATCGGTTAATTGTTCAACCGTTTATGGAGATTTTATTCATCGTATGGCCCATTCAGATCACATTATGATCAAAAGAGCACAGATCAAAATATAAAATATGAAAATAAAATCTAAAATGTTCTAAAAGTATGTCTGGAGTACCAAATGCAATGTTTGCTTCATTCGTCGCAACCAGGAAATCAGATTTATGGAGAAAACCTCAGTAGATACTGTTGGGGGGGTTCATGGCAACACTAGGAAATGTTGACAAAGGGCTGATTTGTCCTTGTGAGATACGTGGGAGTATTTACGACTCTACCACAAACACTTAAATACTAACAATTAAAAGAAAAGAGAAATGCATAGCCCCGTATAACAGCCTGAAGTCTGTTCTTTTTACAACACTTATATAGCCAACATGTAGACCCAGGAAAAATACGCAAATCCAACCTGCACGAAACCACTATCCTAAACAGTGGTTGGGACGTGGTGGCTCAGTGACTAAGATGCTGAGCTTGTCGATCAGAAAGGTTGGCAATTCCGCGCTTCGAATCCCTAGCATCGCATAACAGAGTGAGCTCCCGTTACTTGTCCCAGCTTCTGCCAACCTAGCGGTTCGAAAGCAGGTAAAAATGCAAGTGGAAAAATAGGGACCACCTTTGGTGGGAAGGTAACTCCACTCCGTGTGCCTTCGGAGTTGAATCATGCTGGCCACATGACCATTGAGACGTCTTCGGACAGCGCTGGCTCTTCGGCTTAGAAACGGAAATGAGTACTAGAGTCAGGAATGTCTAGCACATGTGTGCAAGGGGAACCTTTACCTTACCGAAGAATGAACGGAGTAATTATTTTTATAAAAAATATTACACTCCTGACAATTGCGACCCTGTGTCTTTAAATTGCAGCCCAGAACGACTTTTTACTGCTGACCAATAAAACTGAATTTTATTGAATTTCGCAAAGAGATTTTGTTTTAAAGGCTTCTATTCGCCACTTCGGAGGCAGCTGTTTAGAAGATATCATTTAAGGAGATATTTTTTTAAAAAAATAAAAAAGGTGTTAGCCTTGTCTTGCACAATTGCCGTGTGGGAGTGTGTTAGTAACCGAAGCAAAATAAAGAAATGAAATCCAGCCGTACTCATAAAAAGCAATTACATCAGGGTTGTTGATTCACGGGAAAGAAAACCCAGAATTAATAAGATAATATCTTTTTTCCAGGTTACTAAAAGTAAACTGAGAACCTCAGGACTCTCCATCAGACATGATGTTAAATCTTTTTTTAGAAAACAAAACACGACAGCAGGGGATGGAGAAGAAGCAAGAAAGACCCAAAATTACCTCAGGCTTTTCAATCACTTGATCTACCATTCAAAATCAATCCCAGATAGAGACTGAAGATTTATTTATTTATTTTATTTGTCAACAAGTACAAGGAAAGAAGTATGAAAACACATGGAAAAAAATGGCACAAATAAATGGATATAAATAAGCAAAACATAGCCATAAACACATACAAAGAGTACATATAAATGGGGACAGTAGGACAGGGACGGTAGGCACGCTAGTGCGCTTATGCATGCCCCTTTAGGGACTTCTTGAGAAACACGTAAGGTCCACGGTAGACAGTTTAAGGTAAAAGGTACCGGGGGGGGGGGGGGTAGAGGAACTAACAACAGGATCAAGTAGGGCAGGGGTGTCCAAACTTGGGAACTTTAAGACTTGTGGACTTCAACTCCCAGAATTCCCCAGCCAGCATGAAGTCCACAAGTCTTAAAGTTCCCAAGTTTGGACACCCCTGAAGTAGGGTGTTCCACACATTTACTCTTATATTGCTGAAATCATTTTTCCTGCAATCAAGATTAGAACAGATTACATTTAGTTTGCATCTGTTGAGAGACCTTGTGTTAGGGCAGTCGAAGTAAAAGTAGTCATTAATAGGTAGGATGTTAGGGCAGATAATCTTGTGCACTAAGCTCAGGTTGGAGCGTAGACGGCGTAGTTCAGACTTATCCAGGCCTAAAATTTCAAGCTTGGTGGTATACGGAATCTTCTTATGAGCAGAAGAGTTGAGTAAGTCTTCTTGGAAATGAAAGGATGAGTGAAATGAAAGATGCTGACAGACCTTCTGGGAATCTGCTCACACTTTGTATTCTGGCAGAAAGAAAATGGCGGCTCTACCCCACTCAACATTCAGACGCTTGGCATTTATGACGGTTGCGGTGTCCCAGGGTCATGTGACCCCCTTTTGTGACCTTCTGGTCAGCAACGTCAATGGGGAAGCCAGATTCACTTAACAACCGTGTGACTAATTTAGCATCTGCAGTGTTCCAATATCTCAGGGGTTGCCACAAAGAAGACGGAGTCAAACTATTCTCCAAAGCACCTGAGGGCAGAACAAGAAGCAATGGGTGGAAACTAATCAAGGAGAGAAGCAACTTAGAACTGAGGAGAAATTTCCTGACAGTGAGAACAATTAATCAGTGGAACAGAAGTTGCCTCCAGAAGTTGTGAATGCCCCAACACTGGAAGTCTTCAAGAAGATGTTGGATAGCCATTTGTCTGAAACAGTATAGGGTTTCCTGCCTAGGCAGGGGGTTGGACTAGAAGACCTCCAGGGTCCCTTCCAACTCTGCTATTGTATTGTATTGTATTGGTTCAGTTAACAAATGAGACAAGAAAAGTCATAAAATGGAGCAAAACTTTCTCACAGGAATGTAATTTTGGGGCTCAATTGTGGTTGTAAGTCAAGGACTACCTGTACACAACTGAGTAGTAATGTGTGTGTCCCTTTAACAGAAGATTATGACAGCTATAAATATTTCTTTTCTTTCTTTTCTTTCTTTTCTTTCTTTTCTTTCTTTTCTTTCTTTTCTTTCTTTTCTTTCTTTTCTTCCTTTTCTTCCTTTTCTTCCTTTTCTTTCTCTTCTTTCTTTTTTCTTTCTTTCTTTTTTTCTTTCCTTCCTTTCCTTCCTTCCTTCCTTCCTTCCTTCCTTCCTTCCTTCCTTCCTTCCTTCCTTCCTTCCTTCCTTTCTTTCCAGAACACTGACTTCTCTTTGAAGATTTTATTGGATTATTTAAAACATTTATATAGCCACTCATCCTCCAACCAACTCTTGGGTGGTTCCCAGACTTCGAAATGACTCAAAAACGTCGGTTCTTACCGAATACAGAGATCTGTGGGTTGATTGGAACACCTAGATTTACAGATTTAACAAACAACACTACCGGTTTGCTTAGTTTCTTCATGTGAAGGTGTGATGTTGCGATTGATCTCTAAAACCCTAAAGTTCCCAGCATCTAATTTCCTATGGAGTCTTTGTTCGTGTCTTTATGTTTTAAAAGCACCGTTCTTCGCTGTAGCTCCTGCCCCTTAGCAGTTCGAAAGCATGCCAATGCAAGTAGATAAATAGGTACCACTTCGGTGGGAAAGTAACCACATTCTATGCGACTCGGTTTATAGTCATGCCAGGTGCGTGACCATGGAAGTGTCTTTGGACAACACTAGGTCCCTCGGCTAAGAAATGGAGCAGAGTACCTCTCCCTTAGGCTTAAAGTCTGACACAACTGGGCAGGAGAAACCTTTATCTTTATCCCTAAATCCAGCCTGTGCATTTAGTTTGGTAGTTCAGCGTATTGAGCAAATCCAGTAATTCAACAAATCCAACAAATAGGATTGAGCAAAAAAAAAAAAAATGGTAGTCATGAGTTTCCTTGGGGTAACATGGGGATATGTTTTGCTTCAAAAACAACAACAACAGCATTCCAAAGCAGCAGGATTGACTGGTCCTATTCATAAGGCAGAAGCAAGCTTCAGCAGTTATGCTGGAGCAAGTCACCTGTTTTGCATCCCCACAGTAGCCCCTGGTTGAAAATGAGCAAGTCTTTAATGACTTCAGAGAAAAAAGAAACTGAACCAGTTTCAAACTTCATCCCGAACAAGAATGCAAGGCAACAGAAGCTACTGGAACTAGAACAAGGTGCATTGAGTTCTATCACATGAAATGAATAAGAAAGGCAATGTATTATCATCTATCTATATAAAAATGGCTCTGTGTATGTGTGTGTATGTTCCACTATAACTCTGGAATGCCTTGAGCAATTTCAACCAAACTTGGTACACAGATGACTTACTCTCTGGAAATAAATCCTGTGGGGGTAAGGCACCTCTAACACCCCTCCGGGGGGGGGGGGTGTTCTGTTAAGATACAGCCTGTTATGCCTTAAAATGGCTTCTATTGTACTGCTGTAAAATGGCTTCTACTATACAGCGCAGTGGAGTTGCCATGGTAATGGCTTCGCAGTACTCCACAAGGGGGCTCCCTCTGGTAAGAGGGAAAAACCAACATTAGAAATTGCATTTGGTCCGGACATAAATAAATAACTGGGCAACGCTAGCTTGTCAGCTAGTAAGTTATATAGTCCAACTTCATCACATCTGCCTTGGTGTTTTCCAGAGCCCTGATTCCCTAAGTTGGTGCTCTAAATTCAACCTTCATCTTTCTTCTGTAATTTTACTGACTTAGACCTGGAATGATTGCTGAACGTTCAATAGATCTTTCATTTGTTGATATGTGCGTTCAGCTAGAACATGATTTCTCAATGAAATATATGTTAATGTAGAGTTCTGAACATCTTCTCCCTACTGCCGGTTGGCTGGTTAGCTTTTTGGATTTTGATCCCCGCACGCTAGCCGAGCTGGCCATTGATGGCAACTGGACACTCAGACTTCTAAATATCACCCAATCCTCCTCTAAAATATATCATTGCTTCAAGTCTGAACTGGACATGGAACCCCCAATCTTCATCTAAATCAGTTAAATATATATATATATTTAAATGGTATAAGCACTAATTGGATGGAAAAGGCATCTAAAAATAAAGTAAGTAGATTCCAGTTCAGAATGGTGATGGGAGCTTATACAAAATGCCTGTACAGGATCATTCCTTCCCCTCCCCCCTCCCCCCATGAATGGTCCTCAACCTGTTATAATGCAGGGGAACGAGAAAGAGATATAACCGTGATGGCAAACCTATGGCACAAATGCCAGAGGTGGCGCGCAGAGCCCTCTCTGTGGGCACATGCACAGTCGCTGGTTGGTTGACCACTGACCAGTCTTTCAATCCATCCACCCATCCACCCATCCATCCATCTCTGTCTTGGTCTCTGATTTGAAGCTTCCAGTTTCTGGCTGACTACTGGCTTGTTTTTTCATCCCTGCCTCTTTACTAATTTATTAAACTTTGCCACCATAACTCAACATTATCACAGTGTCATGTTGGATGCTTGCCCCTGGCAAAACACTATTTGTCAAATGTAAGGAACCATCAAGGCACCATGAGTTGATTAGAGAAGGGCTTTTTTTTTGTTTCTGCACACCTAACGTATCCCTCACCTACTTACAAGAACCTTGCCAAACTAACTGTACGCTCTGGAGAACAACTAGAGAAACACTCCAGAAGGGTTTGGAGGGAAAGGGAGTTCAGATCTAGGCAATATAAAATAGTATTATTCCTTGAAAGGCATGTTAAACTTGCTTTTCTATAAGCTGAATGGTTACAGATACAGATTAACAAGAGTTGGAAGGGACCTTATAAGTCATCTAGTCCAATCCCCTCGCCCAAGTAGGAGACCCTATACAAGTGATGGCGAACCTATGGCACATGTGCCACAGGTGATATGCAGCACCCTCTCTTTGGGCACCTGAGCCATCACCCTAGTTCAGCTCCATTGTGGATGCGTGCATGCCTTCCACTGGCCAGCTTTCATCGGGTCTCTACCGTGAATGTCCGGGAGTGGGGTGCGTGCAGGGCCCCCACATGTGCAGGGGCATGCAGGGGGCATGCGTGCATGCACAGGAGGTGGGGCAAATGTGTGGGGGTGCATTGCATTTTGGGGGTCTGGGTGTGCACATTTGCGCACATGCTCACTTTGGGCACTTGGTCCAGAAAAGGTTATCCATCACTGCCCTACACCATTTCTGACAGATGACAGTCCCATCTGTTCTTGAAAGCCTCCAGTGATGAAGCTCCCACAACTTCCGAAGGAACTTTCTCACTGTCAGAAAGTCCCTCCTTATTTACTTCCAGGTTGAATCTCTCCTTGGTCAGTTTCCATCCATTATTCCTTGTCTGGCCTTTCAGTGCTTTGGAAAATAGCTTGACTTCCTCCTCTCTGTGGCAGCCCCTCAAATATCTCCACAGCTTCCTCCCCTGTAGGGATTCCAAGCTAACCAGTCTCTTAACTCTACCTCCACTTTGCCTATAGATTCCGCTACACCATTGTAATTTTAAGATTATCCAAGAACGCTGAATTACTTTTATAATTCACGAAGGAAGTTGATTCTCAGGTAGTAATTGCCACCTTGGAAAATTTCCTGAAGGCACACAAGAGCTAATCTGGTTAAGAAGCGTAGTACTTTGCTCTTTCGTTTTTAATGTCTTTGTCAAGAGAGGTGCAGGTTCCTTACTCATCCAATTTAGAGCACTGATTGGTTTTAATCACTTAGGAGGTGGCAGGCATGAAACGTTAAACAGATGAACAGGTCCCCAAAGATTGATAAGGAGAGATACAATGGCTGTGTTATGCAGAAAAACTAGTGTATCCGGAAGAGTAACCTCCTGGAGTGGAGATGTTAAGGCATAGTTTCGAAAGTGTAGTCAGGAAACTTATACAGAAAGTTCTACAAACCTCAAGAAGTAACTACAAGAGGACACCTTGCAGAAAGCACAGTCTTATGCTTACACATTTGCACATAACCAACCACACTTATGTCAGAGGGTTGAAGAAAGTACAGGTAAGGAATCTCACCCTACCTATAAGGGTTCCCCTCGCACATATGTGCTAGTCGTTCCCACCTTTAGGGGACAGTGGTCATCTCCATTCCAAAGCCAAAGAGCCAGCACTGTCCGAAGAGGTCTCTGTGGTCATGTGGCCATTGTGACTAAATGCTGAAGGCGCACGAAACGCTGTTACCTTCCCACCAAAGGTGGTTCCTATTTTTCTACTTGCATTGTTATGTGCTTTCTAATTGCTAGGTTGGCAGAAGCTGGGACAAGTAACGGGAGCTCACTCGGTTATGCGGCGCTAGGGATTCAAACCGCTGAACTGCCGACGAACTTTCTGATCGATAAGTTCAGCATCGTAGTCACTAAACCACTGCGTCCATCTCACCTGTGTTAAAGAACAAAAGATGCTACCCAGAAGGAAGGCGAATCCAGTTTTATTGTTTATTTCACTATACTTATGCTACTATGCAACAGTAGGAAAACTAGTTTTTTTAATTTATTATTTTCTCCCGAAAGAATTTATGCTGGAGAACTGGCTTACATTTATGGAGAACTTTTTAAGAGAGGCAGTTGAGTTATCTCTGCCCAATCTTCTTCTTGGGTAAGGTGATAGGAGGTCATTGTTTTAAATTCAGAATTGCCGTCCCTTTTTTAACATTTGGGTTTTGTTTTCATTCCTTCCGGTCAATTTTGAATTCCACAATTTTTTAAATTTGTGACTGCCTGGATTGAGCCCTGCAGTTTTCTTGGCAACTTTAGGAAGTGGTTTGCCTTTGACATCTTCCTAGGGCTGAAAGACAGTGACCGGCCCAAAGTCACTCAACCACTTTTCTTCCTAAGGTAGGTCAAGAACTTAAGCTCTCCCATTTTCTGACCTGATAACTTAACCACATTAAACTTGCTCTATGCGGTTAGTGCTAGCAACATTTGAAGATTTGATTCTCACTTAGATTGCTTAGCTGACTTCCATATCACTCCCAAATATACTCCCAAATATAAACCCGGGTGGTGCAGTGGTTAGAATGAGGTACTGCAGGCTACTTCAGTTGACTGCTAGCTGCAATTTGGCAGTTCGAATCCCACCACGCTCAAGGTTGACTCAGGCTTCCATCGATCCGAGGTGGGTAAAATGAGGACCCAGATTGTTGGGGGCAAGAGGCTGACTCTGTAAAACCACTTAGAGGGGGCTGTAAGGCACTGTGAAGTGGTATATAAGTCTAAGTGCAATTGCTATACTTACATTATTTATTGAGCTTACTTACATCACAATGAGAATTGTAATATACGCCCTTAGAAGACTTCACTAGAATAGAATATCGACTAACGGAGTTGGAAGAGACCTTGGAGGTCTTCTAGTCCTATCCCCATTCAAGTAGGAAACCCTGTATCATTCAGGACACAAATTTAAATGCAAATAATACAGGTCCAAACCGTAGAGGGGAGGGGAACCTACCAGGAAGATCATCATGTATACTTTGTGCTTAAATACTGAAACATGAAATTCCAGGATTTCAAAGCACAGATTCACTTCAGTCAGCAGTTTGGCAATGCAATTTAAATACTGTAACAAAGCAACCCTGCCACCCTATACAAAGTACATATAGTCAAGGCTATGGTTTTCCCAGTTACAATGTACGGCTGTGGAAGTTGGACCATGAGGAAGGCTGAGTGCCAAAAAATGGAGGCCTTTGAACTCTGGTGCTGGAGAAGACTCCTGCGAGTCCCTTGGACTGCAAGGCCATCCAACCGGTCAGTCCTAAGAGGAGATCAACCCTGACTGCTCTTTAGAAGGCCAGATCCTGAAGAGGAAACTCAAATCCTTTGGCCACCTAATGAGAAGGAAGGACTCCCTGGAGAAGAGCCTCATGCTGGGAACGATGGAGGGCAAAAGAAGAAGGGGACGGCAGAGAAGGAGGTGGCTGGATGGAGTCACTGAAGCAGTCAGTTTGAGCTTAAATGGATTCCGGGGGATGGTAGAAGACAGGAAGGCCTGGAGAAACATTGTCCATGGGGTCGCAATGGGTTGGACACGACTTCGCAACTAACAACAAAGCAACAGGTATTCTGCAGTTCTATTAAAGTTCTAAAGTTGAAACTTCCCAGCTGTTGGAACATATTTAAATTGCATAATTGGTGCAACCTTCATTTCCTTTGCAAATTAATTCTGCCCAAAGGAAGACGCCAAGTTAGCTGTGTCTACAACCTGCATAGGCATATATATATATATTTCACTTTCTGTTGTAACAGAAAGTGAAAAAAATAAACAAATTATTTTTTAAAGAACTAAATATTAAGATCCAATCTACATGTCTGGCTTGGAGCCACAAACATAACTCTGTAGAATCAAAACACAGAACCCAGAACAAATAACCAAGCCTCACTGCAATGAGTTATTAGGTAGTATCTTTCAAGAAGAGAATGGACTGCCATCTGTCAAAAATGGTGTAGGGTCTGCTTGGGCGGAGGGTTGGACTAGATGACCTGTAAAGTCCCTTCCAACTCTGTTAATCTGTACCAGTATCAGTGGTGGGTTGCTAATTTTTTTACTACCAGTCCGGGCCTCACACCACCGCTACTACCAGTTCTCCTGATCCAGGCCGAACGAGCAGCAACCCACCTCTGCTCTGTATCTACTCTAGAGGCTCTTCTCCAAAAGAACAGTGAAAAATCCACCCCTGTAGACGAAGAGATGCACTCCTATCTAAAACCTTTTAGACAGGAGGAGAAAATGATGCACACACTCATATCCATAAGTAATAACATAATAGATTTCATGTTACATCTGCCCTTCTGTTACCAACAGAGAATAGTGGTCTTTGTTAGAAGAAACATTTGCATTTTGAGATCCAGGAGTTGCTATGGAAATATTCATAGTGGTCACATATTCTTTATGTCTTACGTTTGTCAAGTTATTTTCCAAAGCATCTGAAGGCCAGACAAGGAATAATGGATGAAACTGACCAAGAAGAGATTCAACCTAGAAACAAGGAGGAACCTTCTGACAGTGAGAACATTCAACCTATGGAACAGAAGTTGCCTTTGGACGCTGTGGGAACTTCATCGCTTGAGACTTTCAAGAAGAGACCGGACTGCCGTTTGTCAGAAACGGTGTAGGGTCTCCTCTTGAGCAGGGGGTTGGACTAGATGACCTACAAGGTCCCTTCCAACTCTGTTAATCTGTTATTCCACAGTCCCATTCAAGGGAAAACTGATGTCCCCCACAACTGAAAAACCTGTAGGCTGGGCTGGGGAACCATGGCCCTTTTATGGCTTGTGGACCTCAACCCCCCAGAATTCTGGGAGTTGAAATCCACAAGTCATGAAAGATCCAAGGTTCCCCACTCCTGCTGTAGACCAATATTTCTCAACCTTGAAAAACTTTTCAGGAGTGAGGTCTTCAAAACTCCCAGTATTCGCCAGTCAGCCATGGAAGCTGTGAATTTCTGGGAGCTGGAGTCCCCACTTCTTCAAGTTCCTGAAGTAAAGAAACACTGTTCTAGACAGGTTTTTCCCCATGGTGCTTAGAGGAGACAGGAAGACTCCATCAGTTTGAATATGGCAGGATTCTCTGCATCAGAGAATGGGATCCAGCCAGCTTGCACTGGTTCAAGTGAATCGGATGTTAATTTTGCATCTGGTTCGCTGAACCAGTTGTTGCAAGGACCGGCTGGCCCAGCCCACCCCTCCCAGGACTCTCCACATGGCCTGTTCATCATGCCAGGTAAGTGCAAGGCTCTGCATGGAGGCTCTGGGAGGGTGAAAAACAGGCCTACCAGAAATCCAAAAATGGGTGGCCACGCCCAACCAGAGAACTGGTTGCTAACGTTTTTCAATCCCACCCCTGCTCTGCGTGATATTGCTTATGTATGAGAGCTGAGTCTTGTTTATTTCTGATTTCATGTGCAGTATCCACTAAACTGCAATAACGCCTGCTAAGTAATCGCTCTAGCGAAATGGGCCCTTGATTTCCTGTCAGTAGAATTCCTGCTTCATTCAATTGGCCAGCTCCTGGGCTTTTAAGGGGAAAGATGGATTGGAGATTTTGTAGCTCTTTCTCATTGTTTCCCCCCCCCCCCTTCCTTTTCTTTTTGTATAGAACCAGGTGTAAAATTAGGATGTGGATAAGAAACCGTTTATTCTATTTTCTTTTTTTCATGGGGTGGTGGGACTGAGGTTTTGACTGCTGCTGAGTCGAAAGCAGTAAGTGGTGGTACAGTGAGGTTTGCTCTCTGTCCTTGGAGATTCAGTTGGAACCATTTTCAAACTGAAAACGAGGGAGGAGAAATAGCAGTAGTATGGAATCGCAATAGCACTTAGACTTATATACCGCTTCACAGTGCTTTTACAGTCCTCTCTAAGCGGTTTATAGAGTCAGCTTCTTGCCCCCAACAATCTGGGTCCTCCTTTTACCCACCTTAGAAGGATGGAAGGCCGAATCAATCTTGAGCCTGGTGAGATTCGAACTGCCAAATTGCAGGCAGCCGGTGATCAGCAGAATTAGCCTGCAGTGCAGTGTGGTTTTCTGTTTGGTAGATCCTTGATTAGCGGTATTGTTTTCTACTTGATTGTTTGAATGGTGTTCACCTCTGCTTATGCAGGAGTTGGTTGCTGGAGAGAAAGTGTTCTGGTCCCTTTGTGTCCTTCTTAATTATTTGCTGTCTCTTTTGAATGAGATAAGCGGGTTATCTCGATTGATAAATGACCTGTCTGAATGCCATGTTTATAGGAATTCTCTAGTATGTTTGGGCTTAGCTCAGTCTAGGACAGAGGTGGTATTCAGCAGGTTTTGACCAGTTCTGGAGAACTGGTAGCGGAAATTTTGACTGGTTCGGAGAACTGGTAAATACCACCACTGACTGGTCCTTCCCCCCATCTATTCTCTGCCTCCCGAGCCCCAGCTGATTGGGAGGAAATGGCGATTTTGCAGTAACCTTCCTCTGGAGTGGAGAAGGAAGGGAGATTTTACAGTATCCTTCCCCTGCCACGCCCGCCAAGCCATTGGCGTTAACACAGAACAGGTTGTAAAAAAATTTGAATCCCACCACTGGTCTAGGATGCTGATGGTTTCACAGTTGCAACCATGATTGAGTCTGTCCATATATTGTGAGATTAAGGAGCTTTTGTTGACTGCTGGTTGGTGTTCATGGATGCTCTCTCCTAGTCTTTTGACTGTCTGTCCTCTGTAGAGGTCTTGCTCTATATGTTGGAGATGAGTTCTGTTTTTAAGTTCTTGGACAACTAGGTGTTTTGGTTGGCTTGAGATGTTTTGGAGGGAAGAAGTTGTATTGATGGCCTGTTTCATTTTTCTGGGATTCTGGGTTGCTTCAGTGCATTTATACTTATCTAAATAACATTCTTACACAGAAGGAGATTGGGTTGTTGCTTTGCTAATAGAACATTTGGTTAATGAGCATTGTTTTTGGATAGACTTGCATTGCCCAAACCAACTGAAGTGCTCCAAACCATCTTAAGCAAACTAAAAGACCCAACGGACCGCACAGTTTAATCCTGAGCTACACCCCCTTTTATTGGGATGATGTTGACTGATGATGACGACAAGATGACATTATCTATTCAGTCGTGTCTGACTCTACAGGCAAAATCTCTCTACGCCTTCCAATCTTGTATGTCATATTGGGATGGTATACACACAGTGGTGGGATTCAGCCGGTTCAGACCAGTTCAGGCGAACCGGTAGCTCCAACCATCAGCTGAGAGCAAACCGGTTCACTCCAACAATCAGGTGGGCCCGCCTGCCCATCCCTGCGCTACACTGACCTATATTCCCTTTTCTGGAGCCCAGCTGATAGGCGGGGCAGAGCAGATTGAAACACCTTAGTTGTTTTACTCACCAGGGGCTGCAGTAGAATGTAAGTTTTCAAATGCACTGCATGCTCATGAAGCATGCGTAAAGTGACCCGGATGTTACACCAGTTGAATCCCACCACTGCATACACACGCAAAAGGAATTACAAACATTAGAAAACCTACCACTTGATCCCCACTTAACACGGACACTCTTACAGATAGAATTTCTGACATTCTGCTAGGCCAGTGATGGCAAACCTTTATCGTACAGCGTGCCGAAATTGTGCACGGACGTGCTATCGCACGTGTCTGCATGCCCACTCAATCTCCCCGCCCACCTGCACATGCATGTGTGACCCCCCCTCCTCCCCAGGCTCAGGAGGATTTCCTGAAGCCTGGGGAGGGCAAAAACTGTTTCCTCTGGCCTTCCAAAAGGGCGAAAAATCAGCTGGCCGGTGTGCACATGTGCGCCGGAGCTGACAGCTGGCATGCCAACAAATATGGCTCCGCACGCCACCCGTGGAATGCGTGCCATAGGTTCGCCATCATGATGCTAGGCTTTTGCAATATTTTTCTAATCTCATTTTAGCATCATCTAGCACAGGGGTATCAAACTCAAGGCCCAGGGGCTGGATGCGGCCCAGGGGGTCCTTAGATCTGACCCACAAGCCCACCCTGGAAGCAGCCCCGTTTTTGCTGACAGAGCTCTGGGGCCCCCACTGGCACCCCTGACATAAGTGACGTATAGCTGGCCATCCCCTCCCTGCCTCCCAAGATCAAACAGAACGCTGATGCGTCTCTCAATGAAATCGAGTTTGACACCTCTGATCCAGCATATTCTGCAACCTGGCTATGAAAAAAATTGCACACGAGGACAGCAGTCTAGTAAGAGAGTCCTGGACAAGTATTACATCATGTGCAGCAGGAAATCTCAGCATTGCTCCCTGCTCTTCAGCATCTTTTCTGTTCAGGATACACATCTCCTTCTGTCTCATTATAGGGCCAGACCTGCAAGGAGGCTAATGTTTACATTGCTTTTGATTGAGTCCATTTATTTATGAGATGCATTTCCCTCCTATCTCTACAGGTTCCTCAGCATTCCTCAAAAGGAGTCAATCATTCACCTTCCAAAATCTCCCACCTTTCAAGACCAATTGAAGAGAATTATTTGACAATTAGGAAAGCTGCTTTCCAGATGTTCTATCCATAGATTATAACCCCCATGTCTCATTCTGGTTTGTTTCTCTCCTGAGAAAAAAAATCAACCAAATGTTTCCAGATAAAGCCTGGATTTTTCAGAAATTCACATCTGGGTCTCCTTAATACTTCTACAAATAGGAGATCAACAGATATGTCTCTGTTTGCAGGCAGCTGACAAGGATCTGGATGGATCGCCACCGTGAGAAACAAAATGCTAGATTGAAATAGATCTTGTCCTGAACATATGTCATATTCCTTCTCCTTGTTCTGTCCATGACCATAGTACAAAAAGAGATAACGCTGACTTTCTATGCTGTTTTCTCATGGAAATTCTCCCAAGCTTTGCAGACATTACAACTATGGAGACATGGCATCATTCCCCCCACCCCCCACCTCAATCTCTGGGATTCCAATTGCTGTAATCTGCTCATTTATTCCAAAAAGCAGACATCTTTGGAGAAAAGGAAAGTGCCCCTTTGGGAAAATCCCACTGTAAGAAACTGGAATGTTGCCTTATTTTTCTTTGAACAGCAATCTAAAATTGTAGATTTTGGAAAAAGACAAGATTTTTTTTTGTATTGTTAAATAAGCCAGCACATGTGCACAGATGCCCACATGGATACACATGTTTTGAACACAGAAATAGTTGCAAAACTCTTATTCTAAGATAAAAGCAGGGGTGAAATGCTCTGAAGTCTGCTATCGGTTCGCTTCGCTACCGGTTCGCTTCGTGCGCGCATGTGCACCGCAGGTTTAGGCAAGAAAAACAAAATGCACAGGTACAGTGTAGGTGGTACCTTGCTCAATAGTAGTAACTGTGAGAGGGATCTTTGAGTCCTAGTGGACAACCATTTAAATAGGAGCCAGCCGTGTGCAGCAGCTGCCAAAAAGCCAACACAGTTCTAGGCTGCATCAACAGAGGGATAGAATCAAGATCACGTGAAGTCTTAATACTACTTTATAAGGCCTTGGTAAGGTCACACTTGGAATCCGGCATTCAGTTTTGGTCACCACGATATAGAAAAGATGTGGAGACTCTAGAAAGAGTGCAGAGAAGAGCAACAAAGATAATTAGGGGACTGGAGGCTAAAACATATGAAGAACGGTTGCAGGAAATGGGTCTGTCTAGTTTAATAGAAAGAAGGACTAGGGGAGACATGATAGCAGTCTTCCAATATCTCAGGGGTTGCCACAGAGAAGAAGGAGTCAAACTATTCTCCAAGGCACCTGAGGGTAGAATAAGAAGCAATGGGTGGGAACTAATCAAGGAGAGAAGCAACTTAAAACTGAGGAGAAATTTCCTGACAGTTAGAACAATTAATGTATGGAACAGAAGTTGCCTCCAGAGGTTGTGAATGCCTCAGCACTGGGAGTCTTAAAAAGATGTTGGATAGCCATTTGTCTGAAACAGTATACGTTTTCCTGCCTAGGCAGGGGGTTGGACTAGAAGATCTCCAAGGTCGCTTCCAACTCTGCTATTGTATGATAGGTGCTACCTGGTTGCATTGAAAAAGGAAGATTAAGAAGCCTTTTCTGAGTCTGCAAAGATAAGTAGAACGTGGGGGGAGGGAACAGCTGTGCTGCACGATTTAGATTTGCTAGGAAGCAGGGTTTCCTGCTTTCTAGCAAATATAAATCACGCGGCACAGCTGATTGTTGTATAGCTGATCGTTGGAACTAACGGTTCGCCTGAACCAGTAAGCATTATTATTTTTTTTACTTTAGGTTCGAACCTGTAGCATTTCACCGCTGGATAAAAGTATTTTTAAGAGCTTGGCTCTTAAGAATGCCGTATCTTAAAGAAAGCAGTATTGCAGGCTAACTCATTCCTCACTCCAGGAGTTCGATCCTGACTGACTCAAGGCTGACTCAGCCTTCCATCCTTCCGAGCTCGATTAAATGAACCAGATTGTTGGGGGCAATAGGCTGACTCAGTAAATCGCTTAGAGTGGGCTGGTAAGCACCATAAAGCAGTATATAAGTCTAAGTCAGTGTTTCTCAACCTTGTCAACTTGAAGATGTCTGGACTTCAACTCCCAGAATTCCCCAGCCAGCTGGGGAATTCTGGGAGTTGAAGTCCAGATATCTTCAAGTTGACCAGGTTGAGAAATACTGGTCTAAGTGCTATTGCTATAAGACAACCATTCCACACCTGATTACTTTCACCTTTGTCCAAAACTACGTACCTGGCAGAATGCAAATGCCGTATCAAATGCCATGTCCTAATTGTGTTTTCCCACATTGAGGACTGAGGATAATCTACTCAACGTCTACATGGAAACTCAAAAGTGCAGAGACGTAATTAATTTGCCTAGCCCTTTCTTAAAATCTGTAAAGCTCATGTGTTCTTGTGGCAGAGATTTCAGTGAATGAATTATGCATGGTGTGAACATCTGAATGGATGATACAGCTATTTTACAATAGATTCTATTTCATGGGATGCAAGCTCTTCCTTGTGTAGGGAACAAGGTAGACAATAGGACACCAGAGGAACGTGGTTACATTTAATGCCTATTTCATTATGGCAGCTTGTGATGTCCATCAAAACTTCTCAAGAACTTGGCATATTAATAAACTAGTTAAGTTCATAACCCTTGGTTCATGTTAACTTATACTCCGAAAAATACGGTAGGTCCTCATTTTACCAACCTTGGAAGAATGGAAAGCTGAGTCAACCTTGAGCCCCCTTAGGATCGAACTCCAGACTGTGAGCAGAGTTTGCCTGCAACCCTGCGTTCTAACCACTTCATCGCCAGGGCTCCTGGCCTTCTAACAGACTTCTAAGCCTATAAGAATGGTCTTCTAACAGACTTCATTTGTAATTGTTCTAAACTGTTTAAAACAGAAATAAATAGCAATGACAAACACAAGTTACTGGAAGTTACTTACAATGCTACCCACACACACAGACACACACCTCTCAAATACATGCAATGATCCTTTGCAGACTTGCAAATAAAAGTAACAAGACTGTCTCTCTTCTATAACCACACAGAGGTGATAATATTTGCTAGGTAAGCTATACTCATCAGTATGCAGGTGGAGAGTAAGATGACTGAAGAAATATTTCTAACTCAGCTCTTCCTGTCTAGCCTTGCACTGCACATCATGAATTGTGTCTACATGGGGCCACGATTCTTATTATTTATCATGTGGCACATTCCCATCACATTTTGATTTTTAGAAAAAAAAACCACAAGAGATGCAAACACAAAATATGAAATATAAAAACCAAAATATTATAAACGTATGTCGAGATCACAGATATCCTTTTTGTGCTTCATTTGTCCATCAGCAAAGTCTATGGAGATTCCCAGTCATCCAGGTCCCGGTTGTCTCCAAGGTTGTTGGTTTTTTTTTTTTTTTTTACAACAAGCAACTGGGCCTTTTTTCTTTTTCTTTTGAAGACGTTTTATGAACTGAAGATGCTTCTTGGATGAGAAACAACAACAAAACCCACAAAGAAAGTCCAGTTGCCTTTTGCAAAAGCACCTTTGGGACATCTTCTGCAAATGCTTTAGTTTATTGTCATTGCACTTCGTGCAACGAAATTAAATGCCATCTAGAATGTACATTATAACTCTAAAAATAAAACACAAACACACATCCTTCACATTCTATGCAACTGAATTGAAAACCCGATATTGCGTTAGTATTGCACTACATAGTAGAATTCGATATAGTGAACATATATTCAATATATATTCAATATAATTCAATATATTCACTATAACAGATGTAACCATTGTCTACCACATGACAGAAGCTAGCTGTTCTGACCTAGGCTTCCCAAAACCACAAAGCCAACTCCTCATCCTGATAAAACCCCTTTTATTTATGTTAAAGTGAATTCCTTTCCAGCAAAGTCCCGGCCACAGTCTTTCAAAAGATTTCACAACTACAGACCTTTATCAGGCTTGGAGAGCTGCCAGGCCAATATCTTCCAAACGCCACACTGTAGCAGGCAATACTTGGCAAGAAGTCATGAACAGATCTTCACCCTAATGAATTGAACTAATTGCCTCCTGCAAACTCCACTCCGCTTTCGCTCCTCTTTATTCCCTATGGGAGGGACCATTTGCCGTCTACCTGTGGCTTTACTCCCGAGTTGGCCCTTGTTCCTTAGCTGTTCCCTTCTCCTGGCAGCTCTGCACATGTGCACACTGGGAACAGGCTCCAGCTGTTCTTCTGACCCACTGATGTCCGATTCCAAAGGCAGCTGATAACTGTCGGACAGCCCTGGCCCTCTCTCTGCCTCTGACGCAGAGCCCTCATCTGAGCCTTCCCCAGACTCCAGGACTGGCCCATGTTCCTCCCCAACCTCCTCACTCTCTGAGTCTGCCACCAGCCCCATTGGTGGGCCACAACACTCGCCTACCTTCCCCTCTTGGTAAAAAAAAACATAACCAATGAGTGCCACAGTTTAGTATTTTGATGGAACACCATCCTCTATTCTACACTAGGATTTAAAATAAATAAATAAATCCTGAAACAGGCAGTGGCCATTTCTTCCATACCGGTCACACTACATCAATATCAATTCAAGAAAGTCTCCTTCCCCTTGAACTTTACTTGCAATTTGAAATAAAATCACCAAAGCACATCAATTTGGTAGAGGAGCCAAAGATAAGAAGAAGGAAGGAAGGAGACATTCAACCACCAAGTTCTTCTTCATTGTTTTTTTTTTATCCATATAAAACCACACATGGATCACGTTATTCCCTGCATACAAAGAGGTGGATTTTCAAAGGAGAAGGTGCATTAAAATATTTCCAAACAATAACCAGAGCAAAGGGGAAAGGAGCAAAAGGAACAGGAGTGCTCCGTAGTTCTCACTCCTGCTCCGAGCCAAGCTGGTTTCAAATCAATCAATGCCACTGTCACTCAAAACCGTTCTTTTCGGTATGAAGTTATGAACAGGTGTGCACATGAATTCCAGCACCGAATACGAATCGCCAGCATTCTTTTAAAAGCTGTACCTTCAGTCTCTGCAATTCAGATCATAAAAGTGTCAAAAGGAAAAAAAAAATTCTTACCTCTTGTGCTTCACTCCAGAATGTTACAGTACATCTACAGGCGAGCAGTGAGCAACTACACCGGCTACTTTTTGAGTAGTGCACGCCCCTTCTCTGCAGACTTCCAGATTTTTCAGTGACCCACCCCTGAAAGTTGCAATTCAGGATTTCTGACTAAGTGTAATCCTTGTATTGTGCAAAGCTTTAGGATTCAATTCCAGTGGAATAATACTGATAGTCTTCAGTGCTGTTTGTCCCAATATTGTAAAATGCTTTATGGCACTTTGAGTCCGGGAGGTAACTACAACACTAACAGAAGCTAATTCTGTGGGTTCGAGCGGAGTTTCTTTCAAACCTACTGACATCAAATCAGGCAAAATGAGAAAACAGCACAGAACCTCAGCATTAGAATTAGGACACTAGAACTAAGACTTACACCAATTAGTTAATTAAACTAACACTAGAACTAAGGAGAAATTTCCTGATAGTAAGGACAATTAACCGGTGGAATGGATTGCCTTCAGAAGTCATGGATGTTCCATCGCTGGAGGCTTTTAAGAAGGGACTGGACCTACATTTGTCAAGAATGGTGTAGGGCAGTGATGGCGAAACTTTTCAGCACCGAGTGCCCAAACTGAAACATGCGTGCATGCATCCACATGAGTGTGCGACAGGGGTGGGTTCCTGCCAGTTCTAACCTCTTCTATAGAAGAGGTTCCACAAATCTACCGTGCCGTTTAGAACCGGTTCCAGCTCCCTCCCCCCTCCTGTCTGCACATCATCAAGATGAAGAGCGAGAGGAGGAATTCTGGGAGTTGAAGTCCACAAGTCTTAAAGCTGTGAAGTTTGAACACCCCTGGGTTTTTTTCCCTAAAGGGTTAGGGGTGCAAGGGTCTTGTAACTCGACAGCTTTAAGACTTGCACACTTCAATGCCAGAGTTCCTGAGCCAACATGACTGGAGGAGGAATTCTGGGAGTTGAAGTCCACAAGTCTTCAAGCTGTCAAGTTTGAACACCCTGGGGTTTTTTTTCTAAAGGGTTAGGGGTGCACGGGTCTTGTAACTTGACAGCTTTAAGACTTGCACACTTCAATGCCAGAGTTCCTGAGCCAACATGACTGGAGGAGGAATTCTGGGAGTTGAAGTCCACAAGTCTTAAAGGTGTCAAGTTTGAACACCCCTGGTTTTTTTTTTCTAAAGGGTTCGGGGTGCAAGGGTCTTGTAAATTGACAGCTTTAAGACTTGCACGCTTCAAATGCCAGAGTTTCTGAGCCAACGTTTTGGTTGTTAAGCGTCAAGACACTCCCACTCGGTCACATGGCTGGCAAGCCACTCTCAGCCGGTCACATGGCCAGCAAGCCACTCCCACAAAGCAGGCCACACCTACAGAAGAGGTTCTAAAAAATTTTGAAACCCACCACTGGTGTGCGAGCTGGCCAGCTACTCTTCACGCACACCAGAGCACTGGAAACCCGAAGAACAGTTGGTCGGTACACACATGCCTGGCTGTTTTTTGAGCCATTTTCAGGCCATTTTCTGGACCATTTTCAGGCTGTTCTTCGAGCCTGAAAAACGCCCCAAAAATGCCCCCCCAAAACGATCTGTTTTTCCGCCATTTTTTGGCGCTCCAGTGCCCGCGAAGGCCAGGAGAACAACCCGAAGAGCTGCTGGCAATGGCACACATGCCCACAGAGAGGGCTCTGCATGCCACCTCTGGCATGCGTGCCATAGGTTCGCCATCGCGGGTGTAGGGTCTCCTACTTGGACAGAGGGCTGTTGGTCTAGAAGACCTCCAAGGTCACTTCCAACTCTGTTATTGTGTAATATCTCAGCTCTTTTTGTCCTAGGGTCATGGATAGAACAAGGAGAAGGACTACTTTCAGGACAAGAGGCATTTCAGTCTAGCATTTTGTTGTTCAGTGGCTAACCAGATGCTTCTCAGGACCCTGCAAACTGGAGATGGAGACATATTTCTTGATCTCCTATTTGTAGTAGTATTAAGAAGACCCAGATGTAAATTGCCCCGGAAGCTCCGTTTTCCATCTAAAGAATGTCCTGAAGGGGGACAGATTGGTTATGGCTTCATGGAATGTGTTTTAATAAAGTCGAGGGTATTTTGACTTTTTTTTTTAAAGGAAGCTTTTCAGAAACTATTGTTTTACCTAAATATCGAATTAAGGATGGAGTTCGCCCTTCTATAGTATAAGTGTAGAACAGAAGCCATGTTCTCTCTCTCTCTCTCTCTCTCTCTCTCTCTCTCTCTCTCTCTCTCTCTCTCTCCCTCCCTCCCTCCCTCCCTCCCTCCCTCCCTCCCTCCCTCCCCTTTTATGTAGGGAGCATTAAATGAGGAAAAAGATATGAGATGTTTGTCATTTGATTGGAAAACTAACGTTACAAACAGTAAGGAGGAAAATGTTCAGATGTATAGTTTGGGAAACAGAAATAAAAATAACTGATTGGTTTCTGTTGATTTAATATTGTCGTGGCTAAAAGTTTTCAGAAAACTGCTTATACATATGGACATCACCAGATGAAATACCCAGAAATCCAACTGATTTATCTCATTGGTCAAGCAGGTAGAACAGCTCATTAGGGCAGACATTGGAAGAGTTCACCAAGGTTCCAAGCCAATCAATTTCTACAATGTCATCTAAGAAATCTACAAGATCAACAATGTGATCTCATTTTCAAGGAGAACCACTAAGAATCCCTTGAACTCCAGAACCTCATTGGTAGGAAGCCCAAGGCATTGTGGAATGAAAGTAACGAGATTATGAAGGATACATATGAACAGAGATTAAGAAACAAAAGAAAGAAAACAAGATGTCAGAAAAATGATAACCACCAGGGAAAGAAGTGTACGTTTAAAACCCAGAAGGGCCAAGAACTCAGGAATTTAACAAAGAATTTCAGGGAGCCATTAGACGAGACGAGACGTAATATTACAATGGCATCTGTAATGAACCCGAAGATAGAAAGAGACATAAAAAGTCTTAATACAGATCTTTGAACTTCAATCTGTCATGTTAAAGAATGCCAAGGAGCACATAATAAATTATTCAAAGAAGATCAAAGAAGCAGCGCGTAGAAAATATTCCCTATTTAAAAGAATGTCTAGTAGTAGAAAATGAAATTCGACCAGCATGCCAATTATTAGCAAGTTGGAAGACTGCAGGAATTAGTCAGGCTAATTAGCGAGATAAATCAAACTAGGAATCAACTCCACAAGCAGGCTACACCTTTTATGGTTAGTGGCTTTAAGAACAGGGTTTTGCAAGGCAGTTGTGCTGTACCTCCTCCTCCTCCTCTTCCTCATCACCACCACCATCACCATCGTTTTAACCATTGTCTGTCCACTGCAGGATGAAGGGCTCTTCTGCATGTTTCCAACCCATATGGTCCTTTCAGCTTTCTTTTGCTGATTGGGCCTGCGATACTTGATGATGTCATCGATCCGTCTTCTTTTGGGTCTCTTTCATGGATGCTTTTGATCAAGTGGGATCAGTGGTGGGTTCCTCTTACCGTCACTACCGGTACGTCTGTTCGTGCAAGCGCCTGATGTGCGCTGCGCAAGCATGCGCAATCCACCGCCCCTGCGACATCCATCTGCGCAGTGTGTCTTTTGGCATAAATACAGCTATAGAGTGCAGGTGGGTGGGTGAGCCAAACGAGCCATTGTACCAGTATGCTCCCAGCTGCTGCAAGCCACTACCAGTATGGCTGTACCAGTCCAAACCAGCAGCAACCCCCCCCCCACTGAGTGGGATCCATTCTATGACTGCCGTGGTCCCTCTGCCCTCTGTTCTTCTCGCTACGTGACTAGTCCGTTTCCATTTCCATCTGCAGGTCTTTCTATCTTGTCTTGCATCGCCGAGTAGGTATCTTTCCATGGCTCTTTGCGACCCTCGTGGCTTTTGTAACGATTGTGAGGTTAGTGTTTTGCTGGTTTACGTTAGAGCAGGTAGCGCGCACTGATCGAAAACTTTTCCCTTCAGGCACAGAGGGAGGTTATTCTTGAAAATTGCGCTTAGCTTGCCGAATGCCTCCAACCACATTTAACCTGCCATTCAATTTCAATTTAATCTGTCACCTTCCATTGAGATCCGTTGGCCAAGGTCTACTGTGTCTAGTTCTTCTCCAGGTATAGAATAAATTCTTTCTTCAGGGAATTTATTAAACATCAACTGGTTCTTTTCAGGTTTATGTTTAAGCCCAATGGTTCTTCTGCTTTGTGCAGTTTTTCTTTCCCTTTTCTTCTACTCTTGTGAATTTGGGGGAATGTCTGCCTAAATCTCTTTCACATATTTTCTGCTTGTCATGGACTTTAAATATGTTTTTACCAGAGGTGGGTTCCTACTGGTTCGGACTGGTTCTGCCGAGCAGGTAGTAACTCGGCCTGCCATGTCCCAGAACCGGTTCTATCAGCGACTGCACCATCTAAGAGAAAGAAGGACCAGGGGAGACATGATAGCAGTGTTCCAATATCTCAGGGGTTGCCACAAAGAAGAGGGAGTCAATCTATTCTCCAAGGCACCTGAGGGTAGAACAAGAAGCAATGGGTGGAAACTGATCAAGGAGAGAAGCAACTTAGAACTGAGGAGAAATTTCCTGACAGTTAGAACAATTAATCAGTGGAACAGAAGTTGCCTCCAGAAGTTGTGAATGCCCCAACACTGGAAGTCTTTAAGAAGATGTTGGATCGCTATTTGTCTGAAACGGTATAGGGTTTCCTGCCTAGGCAGGGGGTTGGACTAGAAGACCTCCAAGGTCCCTTCCAACTCTACTATTGTATTGTATTATCTTGATTTTCAGTTCTGTGCATGGACAGAACAATCTTCATGGCAAAAATGTAACCCCCCCTTTTTTTTTCTAACGTTGTGTGCATGCACAGAGCTTTCTAGGTGTGGAGCGTGCAAGTGCAAATTTTTTTGCATGCTGAATCGGCAGTAATACCAGCAGCCACCCACCCCTGGTTTTTACCTTGTTAACCGATCATCCCAGATCATCTCGCTGTCTCCGTAAGGAACAGGAAACCACAGCCTGAACGATGGGTGGCAAAATGGGCTGGCTTCTGGTAGGTTGAATTGGGAAGTGATGTGCTTGGCTTTAAAATTGGGAGAAGAAACAGCAGGACTCTAAAGCTAAAGCTAACGAAGCTGCTCTGATAACTGAAAAGGTAAATGATCTGGAAGTTCTAGGATCAAGGAATGCAATGAAAAAATGGGACTCAGGTTAAATATAAAGAACACAACCTGTTCAGTGACCAGCCCTAGAACGCATGATACTGAAATGATGACTAGCTGCTGTCTTTTAGGATCAACTCGACAGCAAAGCAATCAAGAAATATGTTGCAGAATATTTAAGGTCTTATCTTAGAAGAGTTATTCCAGGTCTTTATCCTACAAAGATCAGTATTGTACAGTCAATAGTTTCCCCCCAAACTATTTTATGAATGAAAAAGCTGATGAAGAATATATATATTCTAGGTAAAAATAACATTTTACACAGGGCAAATAAACAATTTACTCAAGATAATGGCAGGCAAGGAAAGGAATCAAAAACAGAGTCTCCAGAAAAAGAAAGGTTGCTGGAGTGGTTTTGCTTTCAATGGGAACCCACAGAGATTAGTCAACATTCATTCCAAAGTTCAGAGAGCCAAGTCAGGTTTGTGCAAAGGAAACACAGCCTTTTCTTCACTTAAAGAATTCTGAATTACAAACTGGAAAAAAAAAACTGAATCTATTTGGAGTGAAAAAAATTAGAATTAATTAAAATATCACAAAATTATAAGTAAGCTTTTGAATTCTGTAGAACCCTTCATCAGACCAGGTGGGAAGTAAAATCAAAGGCAGAAAACAGAGAAAGGAGCAGAAAAAGTAATTCATCCATTTCCTACAACTTGGGACAGCTATTGCTCACCAAATGTAGGTGGAGAGATCGAGAGATTTGATATCGTGCAATAAGGGTTGTATTTTTCTGAGGAGGCGGGTAACAAAACTGGAAAGAGGAGATGACAGTAGGAATTGACATCCATCACTTTCTAGAAAGAAAGAATTATCTTTATCTCTTTCCCACAGGCCCACTAAGCACTCCATTTAAGAGGTTTGCTAGTGTGATTTCCTAACTGGTTTAAAAGGCTGCAACAAGTCAATTCATGTTTTGAGCGAGAAGGTACATTTTCTGTATAATTAGGTCAACAGTCTTAAGTCTCATCTGTGATGCTCTCTTACCACTAGTTTTCACCTATCGTCGTTGTTTTAACCATTTAATCATGTCTGATTCTTGGCGAGTTTATAGGCAAGTGCTCTCCATCTTACCCTGTCAAGCACAACTTCTTTCAGTTGTTGGAGGCTCAGCTTCAATGCGGTTAAGCCAGTGTGTTCTTTGCTTGCCCCTTCTTCTTCTTCCACTAATTAATCCAGTGGTGGGTTTCAAATTTTTTTAGAACCTATTCTGTGGGTGTGGCCTTTTGTGTGGGAGTGGCTTGGTGGTCATGTGATTGGGTGGGAGTGGCTTGGTGGTCATGTGACCAGGTGGCAGTACCGTGGCAGTCATGTGACTGAGTGGGAGTGGCTTGGCAGTTATGTGACCGGGTGGGAGTAGCTTGGGAGTCATGTGACTGGGTGGGAGTGGCCAAGTCGATGTCACTGAATTCTTTGCCCCAAAGAATGACCTACAAAAAGAAGATATAAAAAAGGAAATTTATTATTTTGTGCACTTACTACTTAAATAAGAATAAAATAAGTACACAAAACAATAAAACAGCTACTTACAGAGGAAATGTGCTGGCCCTTGCCAGTCTTCAACATTACTGACCACCTTACACGCACACACTCTTCTAGCAGCCTCTCTGCCTCTTCCCTCTTCCCCAATAGCCTCCCCCCCACCTCCAGCCACTCACCAGTTCTTTCTTCTGGTTCTTCTTTTCAGAACTTTTTGGCAGCATGGTGCGGATGGGCAGGGTGAGTGAAAGAGCGACCGAGGGGAGGGAACGTTCCGGTATGGGGCCTCCTGACCAATGGGTATGAGAAGGCACGCTAAATTTCACCATCCGGTATGGCTGTGCCGGTCCATACTGGCTGAAATCCACCCCTGAATCACTCCTGGCATCATTGCCTTCTCCAATGAATTGGCATGCATGTCATGGCCAAAGTAATTCAGACGTAGTATCCATCATAGGGACTCGGTGTCTCAGTGGCTAAGACACTGAGCTTGTCGATCACAATGGTCAGCAGTTCAGCAGTTCGAATCCCTAGTGCCGCATAATGGAGTGAGCTCCCATTACTTGTCCCAGCTTCTGCCAACCTAGCAGTTCGAAAGCACGTAAAAATGGAAGTAAAAAAATAGGAAACACCTTTGGTGGGAAGGTAACAGTGTTCTGTACGCCTTCAGCATTTAATTATGCCAGCCACATGACCATGGAGATGTCTTCAGACAGTGCTGGCTCTTTGGCTTTGAAACGGAGATGAGCCCCGCCCCCTAGAGTTAGGAACGACTAGCACATATGTGCAAGAGGAACCTTTACTTTTACCTATCCATCATAGTATCACTGTTATATCTGTAGTATCTGTCACAGGGTTACTATAAATCTTAGAAACAAACACAGTGGTGTTTTACACACTGAGGGAGGAATTTTAAATATTGCAACCATTAACCTAGATGGAACAGTCTACCAAATGCTTTTTTTGGCTAATGTCAATTGATTTCAAATGTCCCTTTTTACAGATAAAAGCCTATTAAGTAAACATGCAGGGTGTATCAAAAAGCCACCGTTTTTAAGGTCCAAAATGAATAGCCCTTGTTTTAGGGGGGGGGGGGGGAAAGCTATGTCTCCAATGAAACAGACTTGATGCCAAAAATACTTTCTATTTTAACACATGAGCATTGAATTGAAAAAAAAGGAGATTGATTTCACAAATTGAAAATTATGTAGTCAATTTTCCAATACCACGTCAGAGAAATGATACTGAAATCATTCTAATATTATTTAGCCTTCAAACCAATAAGACTTTTCTATTAAAAATAGTCTTTATTTGTAGTGTTAGCAAGGCCAGATCCTTATAAGAATCTTGATAAGGAATGAATGTATTAATCAATCAATCATAAAATCATTGAATTATAAGGGATTGTAGAAGGTGTTAGGAATGTAACTACTAACTACTATTATTTATACTATTCGGTGTCTCTGTATGCTGGTTTGTGCGTGTTCTTCCATACCACTCTCATTACGCTTCTCTGCACACTCACTCTCCTAACGGGGAGCTTACTTACTTAACAGAAGAGGTCTTCTACTCTAAAGTCTATGACATTTTCAATACTACTACTCATGCCCATTCGGACTTAGATACTAGAATTAAAACAGTCGCCCTAGAAAGTATTTTCAGCTTTATAAAGTCAAGTAGATCCTTCAAGTGGCCTTCAAGATGGATTTTTCTTAACAAATTAAATTAATGCCATAAAATTTGCAATGTGGACTCCAAGAAAGATGTTCTAGATAGAAGGTCATTCAGAAGATCTCAGTGACTGATATGCTGGGAACTCAAAACTGAATGACTGCGATGTGCTTTTTTGAGGAACCTGTTGTGGCCTGCAAGCGGCCAGCAGAGCTGGTAGCTGATTTGGACAGTGAGGAGGTTGGGGAGGAACCTGGGCCAGTCCTGGAGTCTGGGGAAGGCTCTGATGAGGGTTATGTGTCAGAGGAAGAGAGAGGGCCAGAGCCATATGTCAGTTATCAGTTGCCTTCAGAGTCAGACATCAGTGGGGCAGATGAACAGCTGGAGCCTGTTCCCAGTGTGCGAATGCGCAGAGATGCCAGACGAAGGGAACAGCTAAAGAACAGGGGTCAACTTGGGAGTAAGGCCACTGGTGGATGGTGAATGGCCCCTCCCAGAGGAAATAAAAGAGGAGCGAAATGGGAGTGGAGTTTGCAAGAGACAATGAATTCGCTTAATTGGTTCGTGACTCTCTGAGACTCCTTGCCAAGTTCTGCAGATATCGGCCTGGCAGCTCTCCAAGCCGGATAAGGTCTGTAACTGTAAATCCTCTCTTGAAAGACTTTGCTGGATGTGAATGAGCAGAATTCAGTGTCAATTCATAAAAGGGGTTTTTATCAGGACAAGGAGTTTGCTTCATGCTCTCAGGAAGCCGAGGTCAGAGCAGAACTGCCCTTAAAGGGCACTGTGCAGCTGGCCCAGAATGTGGCAGTATAAAATGAAGTGGAGAGCTCTTGCATTACCTTCAATATGAAACAGCTTTTACCGGCTGCTAGTTATCGTCCGAAACCACTCAAGCTTTCACAGTATATGAAATCATATGCATTTATGCTGCACCATCGACTCCCATACGCTCCATCCTTATTTATGCATCCATAAGGCACCTTGGACAGGTCCAACAACTATTTGGTAATGTGAATGCCCGCTTTTGGCTTTCTCCATTGTGAAGAGCATCCTGGCAGTACAAAGTGATGTGGTTACTGAAGCAAGCCACTTCCCCTTTTTTTTGCGATTTAGCAGGATCCCAAAACACACTTTATTTCTTCAGTCTCACTTTTTCTTTGTTGACATGTTTACTGTGTTCCTGTAGACCACCCAGAATATTTAAGGAAGTCAGTTCTAGCTATTGCTCTCTGGAAATGGGCTGTTGAATAACAAGTTAATAGCAATAGCACTTAGACTGTATATAGTGCTTCAGAGCTCTCTCTCTCTTTACAATGTCAGCAAATTGCCCCCAACAATCTGGGTCCTCATTTTACCAACTTCGGAAGGATAAAACCAACTTTTTTTTAAAAAAAAAAGAGTTTTATTTTTGTTCTCATACATACATTCACAAATATACATTCTTATATTCTATATTATCTTTTAACATTGATAACAATTCAATTCTTCCCCTACAAATTCAATAGTATAATCAACCTTGCTGTTCTGCCACCCCATATATTCAGTTTCACAACAACCCTATCACCCTCCCTTCTTCTCTACTTTCTTCTTTCCTCCTCTCCTTTCTTTTCTTCCCTTTCTTCCCCCCCCCACTACTTTCCTCTTCCTCGCCTCTCTCCTATTCTTACTGCCCCTCTCTTTCTTCCTCTTCTTTACCCTTTCTTCTTTCCTCCTCTTTCCTCTCTTCTGGATGGAACCAACCTTCAGCTGGTCAAAATCAAACTTCTGGCGGTGGGCAGAGTCAGCCTGCAACACTGCATTCTAACCACTGCACCACCAGGGCTTAAGTTGTTCGGTTTATATCATAAGCAATATAACATTAGAGCATACGCCGATAAGAGGTGGAATGCTCTTATGACCCATTTTTGAAGGAGAAAACTGTAAAACTTGAATCTTTTCCCCTTCAGCCATCCTTTCCCAATTCATAAAACTTTAAATGATTTAATCATGACATGCTTTCCTTCCTCAGAATGGGTATACAGAGCTATCCTATCCTCATCCAGTTTTGGTCACCATACTATAAAAAAGATGTTGAGACTCTAGAAAAAGTGCAGAGGTGACCAACCAGGATGATTAGGGGACTGGAGACTAAAATATATGAAGAACAGTTGCAGGAACTGGGCATGGCTAGCCTAGCAAAGAGAAGGACCAGGGGACACAGGAGAGCAGTCTTTCAATATTTGAGGGGCTGCCACAGAGAGGAGGGGCTCAAGCTATTTTCCAAAGCACCCAAAGGCCAGACAAGGAATAATGGATGGAAAGTGACCAGGGAGAGATTCGACCTAGAAATAAGGAGAAACTTTCTGACAGTGAGAACAATCAACCAATGGAATAGAAGTTGCCTTTGGACATTGTGGGAGCTTCATCACTTAAGACTTTCAAGAAGAGATTGGATTGCCATTTGTCAGAAATGATGTAGGGTCTCCTGCTTGAGCGGGGGGTTGGACTAGATGACCTATATAAGATCCCTTCCAACTCTGTTAATCTGTATCTGTATCAGACAAATCTTATTGCATTCTCTTTTAAAAAGCAGCAATTAATTCTTACTGAGGACATATATCCTTCATATCAAAATGATCTCAGACAGAGCGAGGTGCCAAAAATAAAATTCAGAATTTATTGCCTTAAAAAAAAAAAACTCAGGGGGGAAATTCACACATAGCACAGACAAGATTGTAACCCCCTTCTGGAGTTAAACGGATCAAGGGATTTGAAGCTACAGTGTTTTTTTTTAACCAAGCAGACAATTCATAAACAATACATACTTCAATCCCATACAACGCATTTGGGCCACGTATTTCAGAGCCTATTAATTTTCTGGAACATCCTTTCAAATGCTAACCAATAGATGGGTTTAACCTGGAGGACTATATATCTTTACAAATTGACTAGTCTGAAGCAGCTCGGGGATCTTCGCTAATTCTATGAATTTGATTCAAGAGCTTCACGAGTGCATTTGGGTTGTATGGGAAGAGTCTCTTTGCATGTAGCCTAGAAATGGACTTTTGCAACTGTTGGAAACACGCGGTTGCTTTCTGCAAAGTTTTACCTGCTAATTTAAATTCTGGAGGGAACAGTTTGCTGCTGGAGCCTGATGACATATCCAAATCTTGCTCAATGACAGGGAGCCCTTCTTGCTTGGAGCTTTTTGCACTCTCGTCAAGAACGGCTTTATTTGGACAGGCTCGGGAGTTTAAAGCTTCGTCTTCAGTGCCCGTCAAACATTCTTCTCTGACGCAGTCCCCTTCGGAATCATCTGAGCTATCATAATCAACCAGCTTCTGAAAAGCCCCCGGTAAATGTGGGGCACTAGATGTGGTCACAAAATCAAAATTGGGGGGTTGCAAGGCTTGACTGTCTCCCTGACGGAGAAGGGTAGACAACTTCAGGGAGGAAGGCAAAAGGGCCTCCTTAGAAGCCCGTGGATCGTATGCCGTGCTCTGCCCTGTGAGGTCTGAGTTGGAGTCATCTTTTTGCTGGCAGGAGAAGTTCTCCCCCCACGTTCTGAGATCTTTGCCAACGGTGAACTTAAAGCATTTGGAAACTCGGACGAACCGGGGCCAGTCTTCTAGAAGGAGTTTTAAATATTGCACAAAGTATTCCAAGAAGCAGGTTTCCGACGAAATCAAGAAATCCAAAAGGACCATGGCGTCAAATGCGATACTCCCTAAGAGGCATAAGAAGATGCAGTGGGGATTATAGCCATTCTGATGTGTCCGATTGTCCTGGATTCCGTCGTCTGAACGGCAGAGGGTGAAATTAACGCCGTGGCAGGATCTAAAAAATAAGCAACAGCGTAGAAGATTAAATGATGACTTCTCAACCGGCGATCGTTTTTATCAAGCACTTTTTAACAGTAGAGCACATGATATGAATAAAAGGGAAGAAAGTGAGCAAACGAAGAAAGAGAGCATGCTTGTTTTCACCTCCGTCAACTGTAATTTGATATTAGCTTATGAAATGGAAGAGAAAGGCATCGGTAATTAGTAATTACTAATTAGGAACACTTGATCAGTCTACGGGCCTTCACGTGGAAACAAAGTATGGTGTGGTTATACCTAAATAAATAACAAATATCTGCCTCCCTTTGTGAACTAAGAAACCATTGGAGAATAGCATTTTGTAGTGTGTCACTGAACTAAAATAACGCGAGAGAAAGCTTAGTTTAGGGGGGGCAACCTATGTTTTATCCCGGTTGTCTTCAGGTAAAATGATTACGACTCAGTGTGCAATGATCTTCCAATATCCTGCAGAAGGAAATCCAAACACGAGCCAGCACCAAGTAACTAGGGGGTGACTAAGATGTTTCAGACAATTGGCATAAACAGAATCTGTGGTGATGGATTATGGGGCTTCCAAGATACCTAGAGCAATAGGGTTGGAAGAGACCTTGGAGGTCTTGTAGTCCCACTCTCAAGCAGGGGACCCTATACCTGTGAGGGCGAACCTATGGCACAAGTGCCACAGGTGGCACGCAGAGCCCTCTCTGTGGGCAGACGAGCCATCACCGCAACTCAGCTCCGCCGTGCATGAGCGCCTCTCACTGGACAGCTGTTTTTGGGGTCTGCCACGCATGTGTGAGATGCGGGCGCACGCGAGGGGGGGTTGCTCGCATGCGCGTTGCATTATGGGTGTGCGCAGGCGTGCTTTTGGCACGCAGCGCCAAAAAGGTTAGCCATCACTGCCTTTATACTATCCTGGACAAACAGCTGTCCAGTCTCCTTTTGAAAACCTCCAGTAATGGAGCATCCACAACATCTGGAGCTAAGCCATTCCACTGGTTTAATTAATTCTCACTGGGGGAGCAGTGCTCATCTGCTGAAAAAATAATAATCACATATTAAATAAATAACGGGTATCAGTAAAATCTGCAATAAAGTAAAATAACTGGTATTCGGTTCAAAGCACATGTTTGGAACCTACCGTACATCCTAAGCACTCTTGCCTCCTTCCCTACAGAAAGAGAAATGAACTGAATTCATGACAAAGCTGAAGAGCTATGTCGAAATTTCAGAATACAATTCTCTCTGTTTCATTGAGAGTAATTAATGGACCAGCAGATTACTTCACTGATCTCTCTGTCAATGTTTCTACGGTCTTATTTAAAGAAGGGATGCATATTTGACTGTCCCGTTTATGATACGGAAGAATGCTGCACATCTTCTTTGTACTGCTTGTTAAATTCCTTGCATATGGAAGAAAAGAAACTCTAGATAATACCTGATTCCAAATGCAAACATTATTCATGTCCTACTGTATTTGAGAGGAACAGGTAAGTCTGCTAGAGTTGTCCCAGGAATAATTTGGTCTTAAGGTAAAGGTTCCCCTCACCCATATGTGCTAGCTGTTCCCGACTCTAGGGGGCAGTGCTTATCTCTGTTTCAAAGCCGAAGAGCTAACGCTGTCGTCTTCGTGGTCATATGGCCGGCATGACTAAACGCCGAAGGCACACAAAACACTGTTCCCTTCCCACCAAAGGTGGCTCCTATTTTTTCTACTTGCATTTTTACATGCTATCAAACTGCTAGGTTGGCAGAAGCTGGGATGAGGAACGGGAGCTCACTCCATTACGTGCTGCTAGGGATTCGAACCGCCGAATGTTCTGATCGACAAGCTTAGCGTCTTAGCCACTGAGCCCCCACGTCCCTTTTTTCTTAGAAGGAGTGATATGCTGGAAGCAAAATGAAATGGAATGAATGTTTCAATTTGAATACTTTTGCCTGAACTGTCTGTTCACTTTCAAGAGATTTATGGCGATCGATAATTTTGAGCAGATACAAGTTGATGGCTCCTGGGAAAAAGGGCACTCACCTTTCCAAGTTTAAATAAATTGCCAGCAATGACTTTACAGCTTCTACCATCTCATCATCTTGTTCTATAAACAGAGAAATCCACATGCAAGGGTGTTCAGATAAGCGGATACTGGCCAAAGGCTTCAGGTGGCTTTTTACGACTGTCAAGAGTAGACCCATAACACTCTCCAAATGAACTAAAATGAAGAAAAAGAAAAAAAATCAATGGCAGCCCAAAATCATATACATATATTTGCTTTTGATTTAAAATTTACAATATGTGAGGAACACCTATCTTTTTAGCATTACCTGTTCTAATGGGAACGCATAGGAGAAACAATAGTGAAAATTTCATTTCAAAACGCTATCGATGACCAAGAGTGACAATATCTTGCTTGCCAACGTCTTTTAAATCTAAAACCTTTAAGGAAGCTTTTCATTTCCAATAAGTCTTGCCCCAAAAGGCAAGAGCAGCAAGAAAAAATATCCTAAAAATGTATCGATTTTGCTGTCTTTTGCTATTCTTCTTTTTTCCTTCCATGTCTCCACTTACAGTCACTGCAAGAATTTGGTGGGACCCTGACTAGCTACAGGTAGGATAATAATAATAATAATAATATTTAATAAAACAAATATTTTAAAAAGTATTTTTACTCGGGTGCCAAGAACATATTACTACAGATGGTCCCTGTTTTACAACAGTCCCTTTAGTGACTTCAACAGCATTGAAAAAAGTGACTTAGGACAGTTGCTCGCACTTATGACCATTACAGCATCCCTGTGATCACGTGACCAAAATTCAGCCGCTTGGCAGCTGACTCGTACTTATGACGGTTACAGCGTCACGGGGTCATGTGATCTCCTTTGGCGACCTTCTGACAAGCAAAGTCAATGGGGAAGCCAGATTCACTTAACAACCGTGGTACTAACTTAACAACTGCAGCAAGAAAGGTCATAAAATGGGGACAAAACCCACGTAACAAAAGTCTCGCTTAGCAACATAAATGTTGGGCTCTATTGTGGTCGTAGGTTGAGGATTACCCATACAGTCTTTGGAGACAAGAATCCATTTTTTTATACCAGAAAACGCTACTGGTACTGACCTAAGTACTTAGTAAAACGATGCTAAGGCTGGGCTCGGGGAAAAGAAGGATCCATTTTCAAATTCAACGTGGCACAAACTTTCTGCTCGTGCAACAGATGAAAAGCATCTCTGCCTACAGCTTCCATAATCCAGAAAACTGATCCTGTGTACATGTAATTATCCACTCCACTGAAAACTCTCCACTTTAGCTGAGCCCAATCTTTTGTGGACTGTGTTTCGAGACTTCTGCGTCTCCAACTTAATTTCTTAATTAAGTTGGAGACGCAACCAAACTGAATTTCAAATTGCACAGTGCACTGAACATCTACATTCTCTAGAGAAACTTTGGATTGCAACACCTGCTCACGTTAAACACAATCCTCCCACCTCTTGTACAAGGTAACTTTGCTTATAGGCACCTCCGTGCCACGTTGGGAATATTCTGAATGTTCTGAAGCAACTTTTCACTGAAATGCCAGGTGAATGAATGAACTGGCATCTCCTCTTAAAAGTAACTTATTTCTCCAGAGTCTGTGAAACCAAAATTTGCACATCCATTCGGCAGCCACCGTTCTTTCTGTACATCTCTACGATTTGATCCTCAAAATCTATTATGCGTTAAAAAAAAACACCATCTTTAAATATTTTCTTATTATTACCGTGTTTCCTGAAAATAAGACAGGGTCTTATTTTCTTTTGATCCCTGAAATAAGCACTTGGACTTATTTTCGGGGAGGTCTCATTATTTTTGAGGTGCAGGAGACGGCGGGCATGGTCACTTCATGGCTGCTGCTGTGTTGCAATATTTTCAGGGGAGGGCTTATTTGAGTGCATGCACTCAAAAGCCCAATTGGGGAGGTTATTATCCGGGGAGGTCTTATTTCCGGGGAAACAGGGTATTACTCAGTTTTCTATAGGTTGCTTAGATTCTCTAAGCAGTGAAAGGCAATCCACTTTAAAGCTTTACCAGTAGTTAATCCATAATATAGTAGTTAAAGCTTGTAGTTTAAGTGATAGAACAAATGTCTTGGATAGCTTTCGAATTACTATAATAAATCCATGGATCTGCCTGGAAAAATTATTTCTCAAAGCATATGCAGTTTATAAATAGGTAGTAAATCCTTCTTCAGCATACTGGAAGGAGAAGTAGTTCAACCAATAAAGGAGAGAAACACTGGTGGATTAACACATTTCTCCCTTCCACTCAAGAAAGTCTTAACTTCCATTCCTCTAAACCAGGGGTGTCAAACACGATTTCATTGAGGGCCGCATTCAGGGTTGTGTTTGACCTCGGGGGACAGGGTGGGTGTGGCCAAATTGATATCACTTGTGTCAGGGGCGTCTGTGGTGGTGCGAGTACTCTGCCAGTGAAAACAGGCTCCCGAGCTGTTTTTGGCCGCAACGGCTCCACTTTCACTGGCAGAGGCACCGCGGACCAGTCCTTGACTGTTCTCAGAGTGGCCCCACAGGCCAGATTTAAGCACCCTGCAGGCGGGATTTGACCCGCGGGCCTTGAATTTGACACCCCTGCTTTAAACTGCTATCACTTCAGAACCAATATATAAAAATACGGTGGCAACCCCATTTGTTTTCACCTTGTAGGTAGTTCTACTCACAAAACTCTTTCTTGTGAAACACTTTGAAGATGCTGTAGGAAGCAAAATTACCTTGTGATTCAGTTTTGTAGGCAAAATCCCGGCTCTTCATCTCTAACGCTTTAAGCAGAAGCAAGCTTAAGGATCTGAAGACCACTACATCGAAGTTACTCTTCGCCTGGGCTTGAGATTCAATGATGCTACCGTCAAAATGGCGGGTGTTTCCACTAACACCCAACCTGCCCAGCCAATCGGAATTCACAAAGTGTAGCATGGCATCAGCCAGCGCTAATCGGTCGTTGTCGAAATGAGGGTCCCGGGATGAGGAAGGAAGCGCCTTCGTCTTAATTAGGTCTTCGCCCGCTTTGTGTAGAATGCAGTTCTTAAGCAACGCAATCGATTTCTTCTTGATGAAACCACGAACGGGCAATGCGGCAAGGCAGCCGATATCGCAAGAGCTCAAAAACAATACCCTCTGGCATCCAAGGTTGAGTGGCACGTGAATCCTGGAAGCTGCAAGCAGCTCAAAGAGATCTAGAAAGCTATTCATGTCATTGATTGATTTTGCAGATAGTGGAATATTGTGAGCAGATAAATAATAAGAAAGGATGGAACTGTAAAAGTTTTCCAGCACGTTGTTAAGTGGAGTAAGAAGTTTCTTCAGGTCACCTATAATAACAACGACAACACCAGCATCAAGCAGGACTTAAATGTGATAAAGGCAAAGGTTCCCCTCACACATATGTGCTACTTGTTCCCAACTCTAGGGGGCAGTGGTCATCTCTGTTTCAAAGCCGAAGAGCCAGTGCTGTCTGAAGATGTCTCCATGGTCATGTGGCCGGCATGACTCAGCACCAAAGGCGCATGGAACGCTGTTACCTTCCCATCAAAGGTGGTTCCTATTTTTCTACTTGCATTTTTACATGCTTTCGAACTGTTAGGTTGGCAGAAACTGGGACAAGTAATGGGAGCTCACTCCATTATGTGGTGCTAGGGATTCAAACCGCCAACCTTTCTGATCGTCAAGCTCAGCATCTTAGCCACTGAGCCACCGCGTCCCTTTTAAATATGATAGAGAGGCCTTAACTAAATTATCAGTCAAAATTAGAACTTTTTCTCATTAAAAACCTATTTCTTCCCTGAAGACAAGCGGTACCCATAACAATATGAATGTATGAGTAGCTTTCGGGAAGAGTAACTGTGCACTGATCTTCTATTAGCTACTTGCAACGTAATGCCAATTGAAACAGTACCTTCTTTGCAAGGGTTGTCATCATTCAAAATTTCTTTTATTACGTTGGTCAAAATCCAGAGGCATTCCGCTATTGAACTATTACTGGGAGATCCTGATAAAGTCTCTAAACAAAAAGCAAGCCAAGCGCTATTGAATGAATTCTGAGAAAAAAGAGAGAACGCAAATTACTCTGGGTTGCACTGAACAAATGATGACTTCCTGGACATCTGTCTGAAGGATAACCTTTAACCCTTCCCCAAAAATCAAGACAAGGGAGAAGCAGGAAAAAGATAACCATTCCAAACGTTTTTGGCATTGGCCGTTTTCTCATCATTTTGTACTCTTAAAGTGACTAGCTAGCCAAACCAGTAACACAAAGCAAGGTCTATCTAGCTTATTACCCAACTCTTACAGCTTTATTACTCAACACTTTGTTTTACCAGTCATAAAAGCAGAAGAGCACATAGAATAGACAGATGGAATAGATAGAATACTTTATCTGGCCAAGTGTGATGGAATTCCACGCATGGAATTTGTCTCCGGTGCAGAAGCTCTCAAGATACATGCAAAGCCACAGAGTAATAATAATCATAATACGATATCAATAAGAGGAGGTAGTAGAGAAGATGAGAAGGAAGATAATACTAATATTACAGCCATACATCGGTTAATATATCTAGACATAAAACAATACTGTGAGGATTAGGTATATAGGCTCCCTTAATTAATCCACATATAATCCACATCCAAGAGCCGAGGTGGCTCAGTGGTTACTGCAGGCTACTTCAGCTGACTGCTAGCTGCAGTTTGGCAGTTCGAATCTCACCAGGCTCAAGGTTGACTCAGCCTTACATCCTTCCAAGGTGGGTAAAATGAGAACCCAGTTTGTTGGGGGCAAGAGGCTGACTCTGTAAACCACTTAGAGACTTAGATACCACTATGAAGCGGTATGTAAGTCTAAGTGTTATTGCTATATTGGCCTCCGTACTTAATTAGGATCAAATCAGTTGTGTACTGAACTAATTTCAGATTGGAAATGAGAACTCATAAACCAGCAAAGTGTCTCTAAATAGCAATAGCACTTAGACTTATATACCACTTCACAATGCTTTTACAGCCCTCTCTAAGCAGTTTACAGAGTCAGCATCTTCCCCCAACAATCTCGGTCCTCATTTTACTGACCCTGGAAGGATGAAAGGCCGAGTCAAATGGTCTAGGATGGTTTTACTAGAAACTGACAGCATACAGTTAGGTTTATGTATCTCATTAACCTGTAAGATTGACCTTTGGCTTAGTATGGTAGCCAGTTTTTTGTAATTACAGCTTACCACCTAGTACATTGTGCAAATCCAGCCAAAGGTATTTATTTCAAATAGCATAGTAAACATGATGGGTGAAATCCCCCCCCCCTCTCTCTTTCTTTCTAGCTGAAAAGCTGGAAACGAGCATTCTCTCCAACCTGTTTACATGGAAATATGAGCAGTGTGGAGCCTAATTTTTTAGTTGCTAAGCGAGGCAGTTGTTAAATGAACTTTGCCCCCTTCTGTGACCTTTCCAGGTATTAAATGAATCCCTGCAGTAGTTAAGTTAGCCACACCGTTGTTAAGTGAATCTGGCTTCCCAATTGACTTCGCTGGTCAGAAGGTCGCAAAGGGGGGGGGGATCCTACGATGCCTGGACACAGCAACCGTCACAACTATGAGTCAGTTGCCAAGCGTCTGAATTTTCATTCCATGGGGATGCTTCAACAGTTGTAAGTGTGAAAAAATAGTCAGGTCACTTTTTTTCCAGTGGCGTTATACTTTGGAATGGTCACTAAATGAATAGTTGCAAGTTGAGGACTACCTATATTTAATTTCAGTTGCACAGAGCACAAGCACATGTTTTTTCCCTTTATGCCTTTAGCAAGCTTAGAAGAAATTTTAAGTGACATTTTCTAAGCACTGCAGTCAAAAGGCTGGGCTGCCAATACCTCCTCATGCTGAGGCATCATTGAATAACATTCAGGAATATATCTGAGATCACAAATCGCCTCACTTTATCCTAAGACCTTTGGTTAAATTCCACACTTTCATATTCTGTAGTGCAGGCTTTAAAGTTGAATGTCAACGAATTTTTCCACCTACCTATTCTATCAATCGCTCCTATAAAGCTTAACTTTAAAAGCTCACCCTCACCCCCGTAACGCTTTGTTTTCCTCAATCAAATGAACTGATTATTTATCCTAATTTTAAAACTTCCCACCTTTTCATACTGCTGTAATTACCTGCGTGGCAATTTTTTGACGGCTGAAAGAAAGGGGAATGGTTTCTGTCCTAAGAAAATGTACAGTGGGTGGAAAAGTCATGGATTTAGGTGGGGCCCTGCCATTACTTGAGTTCAGTCAAATTCAGGCTAAAGAGAAAAAAATCTGTTTTGGAGAATAGATGACAGACTATTGCAAACAGTAGCTTCCATACATACACTAGATCTGCAGGAAAATCTACATGCACCGTGAACAGCAGAATATCCAAAATATGATTTCTCTTGTCCTATGAAGCCCTCTATCTGATTATTTTAGTACTGCATTATGACACCAGGTAGCAGGAGGAAACTAAGGAGGCACAGTTGCACATGAAAAAGAATCTGCATCAAAATGCAGAATGTATAAAGCGTCTGACCATATTGTTAAAATTATGGTCAGCACCAACTATTTTCTTGATATAGAAAAGCAGCAAGTCTAAAAAAAAGAAGGCCAGCCGTCTTCCTATTCCCCCCCCCTAAAAAAACAAAGTCATTAATGAGGGTGGGCTACAAAAGTTTGAGATGCGCTACTAATAGCAACAACATTAAAGGTAAAGGTTCCCCTCACACATATGAGCTAGTCATTCCCGACTCTAGGGGGCAGCGCTCATCCCTGTCCGAAGACGTCTCCGTGGTCATGTGGCCGGCATGACTAAACGCCGGAGGCACACGGAGCGCTGTTACCTTCCCACCAAAGGTGGTTCCTATTTTTCTACTTGCATTTTTTACATGCTTTCGAACTGCTAGGTTGGCAGAAACTGAGACAAGTAATGGGAGCTCACTCTGTTACGCGGCGCTAGGGATTCAAACTGCCAACTTTTCTGATAAACAAGCTCAGCGTCTTAGCCACCGAGCCACCGTGTCTCTTTACTGACGACATTATTAATGTAATATACTTGCACTTCTTTTTATTTTTATCCATCTACAACTGTTTCATTCCAGGGGTTCTAGTTCTATACAGCTAATGCTTGTAAACAATCAAACATAAACATGGCATTAAAAGATTGCAATGCATACACCGCACAATTAGAAAAAAAGCTATCAGGAATTTAAAATGAACCGAAAGATAACCAAATGAGTGCAATCTAAATACACTGGAAAAGCCTTCCCCCACTCCTCCAGTTTGAAAACTCAGAGCTTTTCCTGGCTGTTTTGGGGGGAAAATGTTTTATTCTCCCACAAAAAACAAGAAATGTTAAAATTATCTTGAAATATTGTATCAAGTAGAGAAAAAACAGGAAATAATACATTCTTAAATATAAGCTAGCTAAAAAAAATCTGGTAAATAGTGGTTGAATTAGATGCATCATTAAAACCACTTTGATATACATCATACATATCCACAAAAAGTATAGTTAAATGGAAGAAATATTTCCTTCGGTATAAATTATGAAGAATGCCTCCTTAAAGAATATGGCTTGTCATTTATGGATTTATAGTATTTACATTTCTTAAAATAAAATCTGGCCCTCTTTTCCCATTTGGGAGAAAAGTACATGGTCCAATGAGGAAGGCAGAAACATCTATCTGGCCAGCCCAATGAGTAAAAGCAACGTAATTAGAAGGGGGTAACAGATGGCACCACCAGGTATAAGCTTACCTCTTCTTTTTCTGGGAGAACAAAACCGGCTGAATTGAGAGTGCACGAGATGTAATTAGTATTTTTGCTGGAAGGGGATTTATAACGTTAAAGATGAAGTTTTAAGTTCTGTACTACGTGCTCATTGTAAAAAATCCTGAACTGTTACTCCTGGCAGCTATTATTACATTTGTACTTGTAAGTAAAATCAAAACCTCCAAGGTCCCTTCCAACTCTACTATTGTATTGTATTGTATTATTGTATTGTATTGTATTATTGTATTGTATTGTATTGTATTGTATTGTATTATTGTATAAAACCACGCAGCAGATACATTTGGTTAAATAGTAACTTCAAAGCTCCCTTTCTGACTTACCTCTTCTCTTAGCTGAAAATGCACAAGGGAAGCCAAACTTTTAGAAGCCATGTGAGAGAGCTGTTTATCTGAACTACGTAACAGATGAATCTAGGAGAAATCGAAACAGACAGGAGTTGCAGCTACGAGACACCTTAACAAAGGAGTCTGAGAAAAATACAACCTTTGGGAAACTTACTAATTCAGAGACAATGTTTGATTCTTCCAGGATTCTTAGGATCTCCATGTATTTCTGTTTTATTTCAGTAGCTACCTCTTGCACATGCAGTTTGGCAAGCATCATCTCGATCAAAGTTAACTGAAGCAGAATAATTTCCCGGGCGTGGCACTTCAGATGGCTAAGGTTTGTAGAAATATCATGTTCGTTGTTTTGGGGGTCTAGACCGGAAGAGAGCTGAGCATCCAATTTAGAAAAAAAATGACAGGCACATAATTCACAATTTTTTGCTGATGAAAAAACTGAAGGGTTTAGAAGAGCTGCACATTTGTAACTATCTTGGGCTAACAAAACACCAGCAATTATATCATTATATGCTTTTTGGAGGAAGTGAAAGTAAGTCTCCATTATCAGCAATTTTTATATATCCTGGGATTCTTTATACAGTATATTCAAATCTGCAGGATTTGAATTGGGTTTTTTTCCCGCGGGAACTGATTGTCATATAAGATATAACTTTGTAAAAATTCCAATTCCAATTCCATTGTTTCTTTTCAGGAACTGACTCTCATATAAGATAAAATTTTGTAAAGATTCCAATTCTACTGTACCTAAAAAAAATGACAAGAAATGTGAGGTCAGTAATGATTCTTAGTGAAAAGTCAAAACAATTCAAGTTATAAGATTGGAAACATTTAAGCACCAAGTACTATTCAAATATAGCTACTAATTACTTTTTAAATTAGATTTATATTCTACTATTTCCTCAGTCAAGGTAGTTTCCATGAAGGCTTCTGTCTTTTTCATTCTCACAGCAGCAACCCTCTTGAACTAGCCCGAGGGAGACAATTCCTCTCTCACTTGGTCTATTTTTATATATTTTTTGCATTTCTTTCTCTCTATTTTTTGAAACCGTATATATTTGTATTATTAAAAGAACTTTCTTGGCTGACTCTAGGCCAGCAACTGATTTTACTTAATTGAGGTCTAACAACTTAACCACTAACATTTAATCTCTAGTTATACTATCAGTGATGTACTTTACTTTATTGTCATTGCACATGGTACAACAAAATTAAATGCTGTCTTCAGGTTCATGGTTACTGCCCTCGGACAGAAGCAGGTTTTCAGCCTATTTGTCCTTGTTTTTATTATCCTGTACCGTCTGCCAGATGATAATAGTTCATAAAAAGGGTGCCCAGGATGAGATGGATCTTTAAGAATGTAGATGCCATATGCTAAACTAGTTATACTAAAAACCAAATATTTGAATTATCTACAGTACTTTTGGATTTTTTCTATCACATGTGGTCATCCTAATCTGCTCAAGACCTCTCAAATAACTATCTATCCTAATCCTATCCCTTAAAAAATCTTCTATTTGAAAACAATTCCTCTATCTCTTCACCTTTTTTTTTTGCACTTCTCCATTTTTGAAATCCTAAATATTCATGCTGCATGCAGGAATGTAGTCTAGAGGAAACAAATTATTTCATTCAGAGCAGCTCCCAGTATTTAACGTAGACTTGGAAGTTAAGCATTCTACAAGGCGGCAATTATAAACCGCTTCTGTATTGTTACTAGGTAAATTTCTAATGCACGAGTGCATCAATGTAATTACTAGCAGTTGCAATGCTAGTAGTAGGATTTTTTTTTCTTGGTCCCAGCAGATGGCAGCTTAGTACAGGGTTAAGGCACAAGGCATGTGCATGGGAGAGTGAGTTTTAATCCTGCCTCAGGCACAAAACCTCAAGAAGCTTCTTGTGTAAAGAAGCAAAACATCTTCAGAGAAAAACCTGAAAATCCAGTTGCCTCTTGAGAAAAAAGCACCTTTGGGACAACCATGACCTGGATGACTGAGAATCTCCATAGAATATCGAGAACTACCTGGGTACAGGTAGTGCTCGACTTACAACCACAACGGAACCCAATCTTTCTGTTGCTAAGCAAGATGTTTGTTAAATGAGTTTTGCCCCATTATACGAATTTTTTGGCCACAGTTGTGAAGTGAATCACAGCAGTCGGTAAGTTAGGAACGTGGTTGTTAAGTGAATCTGGATTCCCCACCACATGACCTTGGGATGCTGCAACTCATAAATATCCAAATTTTGATCACATGACCACGGAGATGGTGCAACAGTTGTGTGAAAAACAGTCCTAAGTCACTTTTTTTCAGTGCCGTTGCAACTTTGGTCACTATACAAACTGCTGTAAAGTCGAGGACTACCTGTGTATCATACGTAAATGTAAGATGATATATTATACAGCCATAGGTAACAGAGATATAAACAGCCTTTCTCTCTGGGGTACTCTACCTTTCCATTCTTCTCACCTATGTTCCAAGATATTGGGGGGGGGGGGGAGGTCGTATTTCCAGGAGGGATGATTTCCAAAATAACAACAATAATAAAAATAACAATGAATTTAGTTGATACCTAAGATACAGCAGCAACTTGTATCAACCATCAAAGCCGATCAATGATATTTGTGACACTTAAAATGTTCTGGTGGCTGGGTTTCATGTTGAATAGAATAGAATAGCTTGACTCCCTCTTCTGAGATATTGGAAGACTGCTATCATGTCTCCCCTGGTCCTTCTTTTCATTAAACTAGCCATGCTCAGTTCCTGCAACCGTTCTTCCTATGCTTTAGCCTCCAGTCCCCTCATCCTCTTTCTTGCTCTTCTCTGCACTCTTTCTAGAGTCTCCACATCCTTTCTGACATCATGGCGACCAAAACTGGATGCAGGATTCCAAGTGTGGCCTTCCCAAGGCCTTATAAATTGGCATTAACACTTCATGTGATCTTAGTATTGTTAGATATTATATAATAAAGTATAAAATAAAATATATAAATATTATATAAAGTAATATATAAATATATAAAATAAAAATATATAAAGTATAAAATAAATTATATAAATAAAGTATAGCCTTTATTGTCCTTGTACAAAATAAAGACAATGAAATTGGTTTTAGCCTCACTGGTGCAATCAGATGACAAGACGATTTGATTCTATCCCTCTGTTTATGCAGCTTACTTAATGAATAAAAGCTTACAATGGTGATAATAGTGTCCCACCCACCTCCAACACCCATTGGAGCAAGGACACCCCCCCCCCCGCTCACCACACTCCTATGCAACAAACCTTCCCCCCCCGCCCCAACCCACCCTCAATCTTCTCGGCCTTCCGATCAGACGGCAACGTTTCTCTGAGGCGGATCAAGCCCTCCTCCGCGCCTCCATCGCGGCTGGCAAACACCGCCCCCTCCCCCTCCTCTTGACAGCCGTTATCAGCCGGTGTCCCCTTGCCCAGCTATCGCTACTTCCGGTGGGACCATAGAGGTGAAGCTTTACAACTTCCGGCAGGAGGCAAGGAAAGCCGTCTTCTCGGGCAGCGGCGGAGGTGTGTTGCTTGCGTGCGGGGAGGGAGGAAAAGGGAGGAGGAGGAGGAGGAGGAGGAGGAGGAGAGGAGGAGGAGGAGGAAGTGGGTCGGCGCCGTTCTGCCCACCCGCGACTCTATGATCAAGGCTCCTTTCTCTTTCCCAGAGAGCCCAAAGAGAAGCAAAAGTTGTCCAGACGGGCCGGAAGTGTGTGTATAGTTGGCGGGGGGGCCGCGGAGGACTCTTATCCCTTCGAGAGAGACGCCAAGAACAAGAAGAGGAGGAGGAGGAAACGCCAGGAGGGAGGCGGAGAGAAGGCGGGGCCTTTCCACTCCCTTCTTCCCGCCCTCTCCGCCGCGGCGTCCAATCAGGGGCGGCGGTGGGCGGCGGCCTTGTGGCCAGCGCTCCCGCTCATTGGCTGAGCGCCGGGGTCAGCCCAGGCCCGGTGACCCCGGAGTGAGGAGCGGAGGTGGCTCCTACTCCATCAGTCAGTCCAGTCAGTCAGGGCGAAGTGGCTCCCTTCCTGGCTGCCTTCCTTCGGCGCTTTGCTCTGCCCGACGCACCGGGCAGCCCCCTTCCCCCCCTCAACTTCCCCTTGTTTTCCCGGCAGCCGGGAAGGGAAGCGTCCGGGGGGGCCCGCGGCTGGGCCGGGCCGGGCCCTGAAGCGAAAAGAGAGAGACGGAAAGACAGACAGGTAACGGCTGGCGGGGAGGGAGGAGCTTAGTGGGCCCCGCCCCCAGATCAACAGGAGGGGGGAGAATGAGGGAGCCACAGCGGCTGTGGGAGGGGGCGACTCCCCCCCATCCCAGACGCTGCCGTGCCCTGGGGTGTCTCTGAAACTCCCCTTGATCCCACCACCTGCACCAGGGAAAGGAAGGGAAGTTGCTCCCTAATCAAGGGAGTGGCATCCAACCCAACTTGGGGAGCCCAAGGCATCAAAGACACCCCCCCCCCCCCGCAAATGGTGTGCAACTAACCGGAGCAAGCATAGAATCCCATGGAAGGGAACTTGGAGGTCTTCTAGTGCAGCACCCTGCACCAACCTCCTCTCTCCAGGTTGGGGTGGGGGTGTCTGCCCAGGTCACCCTGTTTTCCTCTGGTGGTCGCTGGGATTGAAGCATGGCAGCTGAGATGGGGAGTTGGCCAAGCTGGAGAACCTGGCTGAATTGGAGTGTGCTAGCCAGGATAGAAGGGACACAGTGGCTCAATGGCAAAAATGCTGAGCTTGTCGATCAGAAAGGATGGCGGTTTGAATCCCTAGCGCCACATAATGGAGTGAGCTCCCGTGACTTGTCCCAGCTTCTGCCAACCTAGCAGTTCGAAAGCATGTAAAAGTGCAAGTAGAAAAATAGGAACCACCTTTGGTGGGATGGTAGCATTCTGTGCGCCTTGGCCACATGACCACAGAGACGTTTTGGGACAGCGCTGGCTCTTTGGCTTTGAAACGGATATGAGCACCGCCCCCTAGAGTCGGGAACAGCTAGCACATATCTACAAGGGGAACCTTTACCTTTAGCCAGGATACATACGGTGGTTCAGGCTGAGTTGATGAGGTGGGCAGGACTAGGCTCCTTTTGCAGCTCTTCTCTCTAGGGTGAAGGATTGGAATGCGTGATGGCAGGGACTGTTCAGCATGTGCTATGGACCCAGCAATGGAGGTTCTCCATCACCCAGATCATGGTTGTTCCAAAGGTGCTTTTCAGACTTCCCAGTTGCCAATTGAAAAAAAAGCACCTTTGTTGACAACTATGACCTGAATGATGGAGAGTCATCCATTATGGTCCCAAAGCAGCTGGAGTTCCTTGGTGTTTTCTTTGAAAAAAGCGTTTCACTTCTCATTCAAGAAGCTTCTTCAAAACTGGGACGAAAAACTGAAGGAGCGGGGAAACATCTTTGGGGTACAGCAATGGAGTCAATCAACAAATAGATCTGGAGCCTCGGGCATTGTGTGAAGCCAGGTTTAGGAGTCTGTTTCGGCCTGCTGTGGGAATCTAGGGCATTGGGTTAATTGAGTGAACCAGGGTAAAGCTAAGGATTGAGTGCCTTGGGAGGAGGGCAGAGTGGATGAGCTCACGTTAAGTTGTGTGTCTGCAAAATGCTAACCTATGGTTATCTGAATAGTGAGTTTTTTTCTGATTCACTTGTCTGGGTTCACCCAACATACTGAGCCATGCTCATGTCTGGCATGCTCAGGCAACCTTGTGCAACACATCATTCTCCCTCCACCCCTGCTCTCCAAAAACACCCCTGGTGAACCAGCACTTGTGTTAGTACTGATAACAGCATGCAAACAGTTTTTCCTCTGGGTACATCCCAGTAAAAGACATTTCTAGTCTTGTGCAGAACATTGTGAATTTGGAAAACACTTCAGGCTCAGCACACTGGTTTCAACGATTCTGGAATGCTTGAAACAGTAGAGAGCATTTCCACTAAGATTGGAAAGCCTGTTTTGAACGGAGAGTAGCCATTTGAAACTGAAAACAGGGCAATTTGAAGTCTAAATTTTATGTTTTGACGTAGTGGTTAAGGCATCAAAAACTGGGAGATCCTGAATTTTAATCCCATCTTAGGCACAAAGCCAGCTAGGTGGTTTTGGACCAGTCACTTTCTCTTAGCCTTAGGAAGGAGGCAATGTCAAACCACTTCTGAAAAACCTTGTTAAGAAACAGTAGGGATTTGTCCAGACAGTTTCTGAGGATAAGACTCAATTAAATAGAAGGGAAAAAAATTAACTTATTTTTCCCTCATGGGCCTGGTAAAGAAATAGAATATAGAGAGCAGAAATAAGTTGGATATCATGTAGTCTAAACTCTGCCCAAAACCCTGCCGTAGCATCCCTACCAACCGTCCAGTTTCTGTTCAAATACTTCCTATGACAGTGTGTTCTATTGTTGAAGAAATCTTATCAGAAATTTATCCGAATGCCCAACTGAAGTCGTCTTCTTAATTTAAGTCCATTGTGTTTTGTCATCAGGAATAACTGCAACAATCCTGCCCAATTTTCTACGTAACCCTTCATACATTGGAGGGCAGCTATCTTGTATCTTGCCTCCACATTACACATAGCCATTGACACCACTCATTCAATTCTCATTTCAGTTGCTCCATTCTTAAGACTCAGCTTGTCAGTGTCATTCCTAAAATTCTATGCCCAGAACTGGATGTAATATTTTAGGTATGGTTTGACGAGCCTTTCTTTGCTTAGCACCTTTCTCCTTAATTAATCCTGTTTAGCACCTCCTAAATTAATCCTGTTTACTGGATTAATTTATTCATGTGTTTGCATAATACTTTATAAACCAATCAAGTAGTCTGTATAACATGATAAACACATACATATTCAAAACCCATTAAGGGTTATATTAACTATACCTAACATCTTATGGAACTGCAGTTGCTTGGTTTCGAATTGAGTGCTATGCCTCTTGTAAGAACTGTAGCATTTATTAAGGTTTTGCGGCCCATTAAAAAAAACAATGTTGTAAAAGTATTCTGATGACGTGTGGCCATTAAAATGCTGCAGTGTTCTTTGAAGTACGTTTTCTAAGTTATACCTCAGGACAATTAATGTATTTTCTCAACAATTATGAAAACAAATGCTTTTCTTTTGATCTCAAAAAGTAAAAAAAAAAAGATTTAGTTCTCATTCTGTACAAGTTTCTTTTACTCAAAAGTACGTTCCATTCAGTTCAACAGGTTATATTCACACTGGTTGGCAAATTTAAAACGGCAGTTGCAGATTTCTTTTTCTTCTGATAATGCGTGGAGAGGGAATGTGTGAAGGAGGTCCACTTAATTTCTGTTGCTTGGAGGAATGCAATAGGCAGAGCTTATTCTTTTAAAAATATGCAAAAGAAATCATGAGTGTTAGATGAGGAAGAATGAATGAAAACTCATCCTGGAAGGTTTGGGAACATAATAGAATAGATTAAAAAAGGAACAATGCTGGATCAATCCAAAGATCCGTTTGATCCAGCACAGTGGCCAGTCAGATCCTTTGTCAAACCCTCTGTCAGAATATGAGTTAAGTTGCTTTCTCATACAGTGCTTGTGTTCCATGGCAACAGTGATTCAAAAACACACTAGCTGTGATGCTGAAGGTAATATATAACAATCCATTGAAATCTTTATCCTCGATGTACTTGTCTATTTTTGTAGCAGTTGGCAGGAATCACTTTATCTTGTGATAACAAATTTCATCAGTTGGTAACATTTTGTCTGGAATATCTCCTTTTATCTGATATGCAACTTTCACTTTTTCAGTTTCGTCAAATAACTTCAGGTTTAATATTAAGAGATTAGTGGCGAGAGTTGGGGACTAGTGATCCCAAAGCTGAGAAATGGTTGAAAAGGACAATTAAATCATGGTGAGTTTTTCCTAGTTCACCTCTACCTCATACCTATATAGGGGAGAATGGCTTGAGCTGGGAGAGAGAAAGATTACATGAAAAGGGGAGAATGCAGCTTATGTTGGCATGCCCCAAGGCTTGGGTTGCAGGTGGGGAGGATTAGGCCAGACAAGGAATAATGGATGGAAACTGAACAAGGAGAGATTCAATCTAAAAATAAGGAGGAATTTTCTGACAGTGAGAACAATCAACCAATGGAACAGAAGTTGCCTTCAGAAGTTGTGGGAGCTTCAGCTCTGGAAGCTTTCAAGAAGAGATTGGACTGCCATCTGTCAGAAATGGCGTAGGGTGTCCTGCTTGGGTGGGTGGGTGGGGGGTTGGACTAGATGACTTACAAGATCCCTTCCAACTATGTTAATCTATTAAAAACTCCCGGGAGGGAAAAAAAGGATATTCTCTTATTCTGAAAGGGTAACAACATCAATAACAAAACAAATAGTTTGTATTGCTAAGGAAGACATACTGTATTTATAAGATCGAGAAAGACGGGAAAAACTTGTATTGAATCTTCTCCAAGGATTCCATTGGAGAGGCAATAGAAGGTGTAGCTAATTGTTACCAAATCTAAGCTAGATTTAAAGAGGTTTTCCATGATTAATGTAAGGAGAATGCGTTATTCATCATAGTGCAGAGAATAGGGAGATGAAGGTTGCTGATCATATATGTTTAAAGCAGAGGGATGACCGTCTTTAAAACGTATGATAAAGGACCCCATTGTTAGACTTCAATACAATTATATAGTATATTTGACTTTCTGCATCACACTGAGCCACAATGTGGTTTGGTTTAACTTAGCAAGAGCCTGTGTATCCAGTGTTTTCTATTTGTGAATCACATTTTATAGGTTGGAATAGAATTCTTTATTGGCCTAGTGTGATTGGACACAAGGAATTTGTCTTTGGTTCATATGTTCTCAGTGTACATACAAAGAAAAAAATATCAAGAATCATAAGATACAACACTTAGTGATAGTCATAGGTTACTAAATAAATCATACTAGGAAGCAAAACAATATGAATCATAAAGATACAAGCAACAAGGTTATAGTCATAAGTGGGAGGAGATAGGTAATAGGAAAGATGAGAAGAATAATAGTAATACAGTCTTAGTAAATAGTTGGACAGTATTGTGGGAATTAGTTGTTTAGTAGAATAATGGCATTCGGGGAAAAACTGTCCTTGTGTCTAGTTCTGGTGTGCAGTGCCCTATAGCGTCATTTTGAGGGTAGAAGTTGAAACAATTTATGTCCAGTATATGAGGTGTCTGTAGTTATTTTCACAGACCTCTTTTTGACTCGTGCAGTGTATGGGTCCTCAATGGAAGGCAGATTGGTAGCAATTGTTTCTTCTGCAGATCTAATTATCCGTTGAAGTCTATGTTTTCCTTGTTGGGTTGCAGAGCCAAACCAGACAGTTATAGAGGTGCAGATGACAGACTCAGTAATTCCTCTGTAGAATTATGTGTAAGTCAAGAAGATTCCACAAATCTTTAAAAATTGTGATGTATAAACTTAGTCATAAGACTGAACTATCGGGAGAGGGAAGGACTAGATTCAAATTCCCATTCATTCACAACAGTTTCTGAAGTTTTTGGTCAACCCATTATCTTTCACCACATCACAGGCTTGCTGTTTGAACAGAGTAATATTGGGAATCTGGGGCTAATAATATAAACTGCTCTACGCTCCTTTTCAGATGATAAGGGAAAATGTAATATAAGTTGGTTCCTGTATCTAATAAATCTGTTCTGCTTGTTTTCCAGGCTCATGCTGCTACATAAGAAATTTGGAAACTCTGAATGCAGAATAAAAACCAAGAAGCAAAAATGTAATAGAAGAACCTAGTACCCAGGTAACTGATCTAAAATTCTACTTTTTAAAAACATTTTACATTAGTCGGTAAGATTATTGCTGGTCATTCTGTTGGAAGTTACAAACAAGATGTGTCATTTGTATATTGCGAAGCACAGAAGACACTCCATACATTGGATTCAACATAGCTTGCCGTATTTTTTGGAGTATAAGACGCACCGGAGTATAAGACGCACCAAGATTTTGAAGAGGCAAATTAAAAAATAAGTAGGTAGATGGAGGGAGAGAGAGAGAAAGGGAGAGAAATACATTAGGTAGGTAGGGAGAGAGAGAGAGAGTAGGTAGGTAGGTAGATAAAGGGATAGAGAGGGAGAGAAAGAGAAATACAGTACGTAGGTAGGGAGAGAGAGAGTAGGTAGGTAGGTAGGTAGGTAGATAGATAAAGGGAGAGAGAGAAATACAGTAGGTAGGTAGGGAGAGAAAGAGTGTGTGTGTGTGTAGGTAGGTAGGGAGAGGGATAGAGAGAGAGAGAGAGAAATACAGTAAGTAGGTAGGGAGAGAGAGAGTAGGTAGGTAGGTAGGTAGATGTTTCCAGGTGTATTTATCCATGTGCTGGAGAAGGAAATTGCTGATAATCTGGAGCACCTAAGACTTTCTTTCTGCTGGCACAGCATTTGATCAATATAATTCTCATCAATCAGTTAAAGAGCTTTCCAAAAGGGGGAAAAAAGTTTTTGCACTCTGCAAACCTCCCAAAAACGGGGCTTTTTTCACGAAAACAGGCCCATTTTTTTTTCAAATAAAAGGCATGAATAGCCTTGGGGGGGCTTTCAGAGTGCTCCGGGAAGGGGGGGGGACAAAAACAGGCAAAAAATGGCCAGTTTTTCTTGAAAACGGGCCCGTTTTTTGTCAAAAGAATTGCATGCATAGCCTTATGGAGGCTTATAGAGTGCTGCTGCAAATAATGGGCCCATTATTTGCTCATTTCTGCCCTCCCCAGCCCCCAGGAGCACTCTGAAAGCCTCCATAAGGGTATGCATGGCCATTTTGGTGAAGGGGCGGGGCTTCGGGAGGCAAAAATGCTCTATTCTATGTATAAGACGCACCCAAATTTTCAGTCTCTTTTTTGAGGGAAAAATGTGCGTCTTATACTCCAAAAAAAATACGGTAGTTACCTTAACGAACTGTATTATCTGCTTAGTGAAGGCAGCTGTTTTAGTTTGATTGTATGTGGGTATAACACATTGCAACGGTTTCTAATTCATTTGCCCTCTTTTGAGAATCAATTCCTTTGAATTAGATATACTGGCCCACTTTGGGTATCCATGTTTTGGATTAAACTAAGAAACACACAAGTTTTATACCCCAATCGATCTCGTCTTTTACTTCTCTTTCCCTGTACATAGTTGACCCAGAAAAAGGTTCAACTGCTTTCTATTGCAGATTAAACTATGTTTTCTAGCATCCTAAAGTTAAAGGGACGCAGTGGCTCAGTGGCTAAAACACTGAGCTTGTCGATCAGAAAGGTCGGTGGTTCGAATCCCTGGCGCCGTATAATGGAGTGAGCTCCCGTTACTTGTCCCAGTTTCTGCCAACCTAGCAGTTTGAAAGCATGTAAAAATGCAAGTAGGAAAATAGGAACCATCTTTGGTGTGAAGGTAACAGCGTTCCGTGCGCCTTCGGCATTTAGTCATGCCGGCCACATGACTACGGAGACGTCTTTGGACAGCGCTGGCTCTTTGGCTTTGAAACGGAGATGAGTACTGTCTCCTAGAGTCAGGAACGACTAGCACATATGTCCAAGGTGAACCTTTACTTTAAAGTTGACGATGATAACCAGATCACCTGCAAGTTAGAGGTCTTTTATTGAAGGTTTCATATAGTGTCTTAAAGGAGGAATGTCATCAGAATATAGCATGTTTACTCTTTGCTTACTAAGCTGAGATACATACCGTATGTTTAAAGTAAACTTCCAGCTTCAAGTCCTTGGAATTAAATGTTCTCTTTTAAGTCTATTTACAGTTACAAACAGTTCGATGCGTACCGGTCCCCGTTGATAGTTTTGTAGGGAAAGAGTCAGATACTGTTTTTGTTCAGTGAGGCTCAGTATGATTTCAGGGGCCGCTTGTGATTACAAGGATTTGAAAATATGTCACAGAGAAACAATTTGCAAGGTAAACAGCAAAGGGTGAAATATATTAGCCTTGGTGGTATTCCTAAGGTGAAGTTCGTTTTTAGGTTTTCAAAATGTGATGAGCTTTTAAAAATGGTTAACATTTACAGCCGAGTGATCAAATGCATTTAAATGTTTATATTGCTTTTGTTATTTGAAGCCTTTTAGATGACGGTTTTTGCCTTGTTCAAGTTGCAGTCTCTGGGTCAAATGTTTGCATTTAAAAATGGTTACATTGCAATCATGTATGTTGATTTTGAGAGCTCGTTCGGATACTTTGGGATATTTTGGCCACAGCATTCATAATATAAGAACGTTTTACCTTCCAAGTAGCTTCTAGAAGAGGCCAAATCTTGTCCTTCTACAAACAGATTTCACTGTGCGCACATGCTTCTAAAACGATCCAAAGCTATAAACTAGAATGAAGGTTTCAATTTAGATATATATATATATGTACAATATGCCTTTTATAATAGAACCTGCATACTGTTTTACACTTGGTAAGCCATTCATTACTTCTCTGCTGTACTGAAGTGGGTATTTATACCCATTTCGCAGTTGGTGAACCTCAACTGTATTTCTATGGTACATAGTATGGAATGTGGCTCGTTTGTTTTTGGCTTAGCACATTATGGAAACCTGACCATCATGATTTGTAAGTGAAAAGGAAATGGGCAGCATTGATTTGGGTCTGGGAAAGAAATCTTCCACTTCTATTTACTAGCTGTTTTCATTATGTCACTTCATGAATGCAGTAGCACGTCTGACTTTTATAGTGCATAGCAACACAAAGCATGGTGTCTTTAGTATCTTTGTTAATTTCCTATCTTGTTTTCAGCTGCAACTATTGCAGGGAGATTAAATTTGCTTTTGAAAAATTAGCTTTTTCGCTAAGAGAAATTATGAAGCAGTGCTACTTTTTCAAATAAAGAATTTAGACCCCCGCCAAATCTTATTTGTCTTGACCACATGTCCCTCACATTCGTACATTGATTTTAGTCAACAACACGTTGCAAAATTGATTGTCCTGCTGTTGGTCATATTCACACGGGTCAATTTTTTTCTTTGTAACATTTGGAAATCACCAATTGAATTCAACAATCCACATTTTATTCAATGAGATAAACAGGGAACAATAAACCCTGCAAAAATGTTGGCAGTGCTAAAACACAGTAAGCACATGCTTTGCTAATACATAGCTTGTTTTTTAGCCTTCTAAGATTATTAGCCGAAACCATGGCAAGCTGCAGCAACCAAGCAAAGTAGCTAAGTTCAGAAGCATTTTAAAACCCTTATAAAATGTGTTTGGTTTCCTTTGTTGTGCCAACTCAAGTATTATGATTAATATACTATGGTTTGTGGCACATTGTGATTTGGGAATTCGCCATTAGTGACTCATTTACTAAGACATTATAAAATGAATCATAGCTCAGTGTACCGTGTGAACCTCTAATTCCGTTATAGGGACAATTCCCTGTGAGATACAGCTTCCTTAAATCTTGGTATGAGACAGAAAGATCTGAATACCCATAAAAAGAAAACACACCCCATAGATGGCCATTTCCCTTGCTGAAAACAGGAAGCAAAACAGTGACCATTCACCTCTGTAATATAACATTGCTAGCATTCAGAGAAATGAATGGGAATCCTTGATGCTTCTTGAGAGAAATAAGCATCCAGAGCAGGGATCACCAACCTTTCGGACCTCAGGCATCACTAAATTCATAATTTTAAATCCCGTGGACCACTAATATGAATTAGTGACAGGATGGGATCCTTCAGGCAGTTAGCTTGGCTGCCTGTTAGCGGAGAGAAGCGCCCGGGGTCAACTCTAGGTTTGCTGTCCATTGCAGCTAGGAATCTCAAACACGGCCATGAATGAATGTTTGTCTTGTAGCCACCCGGGCGCTAGATCAGCCCGCTGCAAACTCTCTCTTCCGAGGAGCCTGGGCAAAGTTTTGTGCACCATTCACTGAAATTCCTGGACTCCCAGGGAGGGAAGGTCTGGAACTACTAAACAGGCAGCTAAGCTAAGTGCCTGAAGGACCCAATCCCATCAGCAAATGGGAGTAATTGCTCTGGTGGGCCGTATCCGACCTGGTGGCTGTAGTTTGAGGATCCCTGATTTAGTGCAACATTAAAAATGCAAAGATTTTTCTGCGGACCACCAAAATTTTCTCGCGGACACCGGTGGTCCATGGACCGCTGAGAGTGGTGTAAAACACTCTGTAATAAAGTGTTTCAACTGAACTCTGGAAAAGGACAGCTCGGCATAAGTTTCCAAGTCTTCTGAAGTCAGCAGAACATTGTGTGACATTCTCTGGACCTCTTCTGGAACCATACTTAGGAATGGATTATTCTGGAGTCTGGATGTCCCGCGGACCACACATTTTGCACAGACTTGCAATGGCATGGAAGATTTAAAAAAAACAGATTAAAAAAATATTTCATTCTGAAAAATATGTGTTAATATGACATTTTTATTAATTATTCTATGTGAAGTAAATTGTAATTGTACATTTCACTTTATTGATTGAAGCAGTGTCACAGAAGAAGGAGTAAACCTTCAAGTGAGGAAATAATAAGAAAGAAGATAATGTTCTTGGCAGTCCTGCTGGATGTTACATGCTCTGGTATGTATTGCTCTACATTCATTATAATCTTGTCCTTTGGGTATATAAGCTTATTTAAATCTGGGAATGACATAATCTTTTCCAATTAAATAACAATTCAAAGTGTACAATATAAATGGTAGGAGTATCTTTCCCGTCCAAAAACAAAAAAGAAGTCTGAATGAGCTTTGGATATATTTCCATGGTATATTATGAGAGGCTCCTTGTTCAGCTCTCCTTCTGGCAGATGGAAGAGTTCCTTAGGCCTTTACTATTTGCTTGCTCGTAAACACAGATCTGTGCTTATTTGTTTGTTCTTTTAAGTATTCTGCCTGCTTTTTCTGCCTTGCCTTGCCATTCGTTTATGTATCTCCATAAAAACGCATTCACAATTCTACTTTTTCTTGCAATCTACACAGTAACTAAGATTAGATGAACAATGTTTCTTGCTTTTTGCTTGCTTTGATCTAATAGACACCTTCTTCATTTCAAGGAGAAACCATTTGCTTGCCGTATTATGCCTGCAGACAAAGTAATGTACAATGAAGACGGAAAACACAACGTTCAAAAACTGACTTTTGCCTATAAGGTATTTTTTTAATAGAGGATCTTAATCATTCTTAATAGAAAATGTTACCTGCATCTTACTACGGAACTATCAGTGAGATCATCTGGGAAGTTTTTCCAATGCTCCCTTCAAAGATAATTTTATAAGTAAATGTCCAGTATTTGAGAGAAACATTATGAAATTGAGCCACAGTGGTTAGAGTGCAGTACTGCCGGCTACTTCTGCTGCCTGCCGGCTACCTGCAATTTGGCAGTTTGAATCTCACCAGGCTTAAGGTTGACTTGGCCTTCCATTATTCCAAGGTGGGTAAAATAAGGACCCAGATTGTTGGAGGCAATATGCTGATTTTTGTAAACTGCTTAGAGAGGGCCGTGAAGCACTGTAAAATGGTATATAAGTCTATTGCTATTGCTATTTGCTTCTCTCCAAGAATAGTTTTTATGGAAAAGTAAAATGATAAGATAAAGATCATTTAAGATAAAGGACACAGACATGCAGCAATTGTCACTATTTTAAAAATGGGCATTAATAATCCATATTTAAAAACATTTTAAAAAACCCAGCTACAGTTTGTATAGATAAATGCAGTAATACTCTGGCATAATGATTAAGGCACATGACTAAAATATGGAAGACCAGAAGTTCTGATTCCCTGTTAACTGCCCATTTGGGTGACTTTGGGCCTATCCTCCCCTCAGCCCTAGGAAGAAACTGCTTCCAAAATTCTTGCCAAGAAAACTTCAGGGACTAATCCAGATAGCCACTAGGAATTCACACTGACCTGAAGGTATATCTTTTTTATCAGCATGCTGCTTGCAAAATGCAGTTTTTCTATTTCTTGCTCTATTTAAATGGAAGACTTGTGTTTGCAAGACGCAAGAGGAACTGTTACTCATATGTTCTTATAATTCTCATAGGTTTTAATTGGAGACGGTCAGTTATTGGCTAGGCAGTCGTATTTCACTGTTTGCAATTACAGGTAGTCCTTGACTTACGGCCACACTTGAGCCCAAAATTTCTGTTGCTAAGCGAGACATTTGTTAAGTGAGTTGTGCCTCATCTTATGACCTTTCTTGCCACAGTTGTTAAGTGACTCGCTGCAGTTGTTAAGTTAGTAACCCGGTTATCAAATGAATCTGGCTCCCATGGACTTTGTTTGTCAGAAGGCTGCAAAAGAGGAATCACAATACTCCACAACACTGCAACTGTCATAAATATGAGTCCGTTGCCAGGTGTCTGAATTTTGATCCCATGACCAGCTGGTCACAAGTCATTTCAGAGCCCGTAGTAACTTTGATCGGTTACGAAATGAATTGTTGTAAGTTGAGGACTGCCGGTAACATTTGGGAAGGAGAAAAACACCTCCTTTTCCTTAGTTCCCTGGTGGTAGATTGTTCCTGTTGACCAGATCTTTTATTTTGTCTCTTCCCTGCAAATCTGTTTTTAGCTTGTTACCCTGTGCCAAACATGAATTGAGCCTTGAATTGTTACTCATACATATTTAGAGACAACTTTAGAGACAACTGAAAGCTTTATACTCATGCAGTTTGGCCTTGCTGCCATTACTCTCTCTAAGTTACTTGTCTCAAACCAGAATCTATTAATATAAAAATGTGTGTGTGTGTGTGTGTGTGTGTGTGTGCATGTTCCAGCATAACTCTGGAACGACTCAAGCAATTTCAACCAAACTTGGTACAGATGACTTACTCTCTGAAGACAAATACTGTGTGGGTAAGACACCCCTAATATCTCCAGGGTGTATGTTCTGTTAAGATACAGCCTGTTGTGCCTCCAAATGGCTTCTACTTTACTGCCATAATATGGCTTCTATTGTACAGCCCAGTGGAGTTGCCATGGTAACAGCTTCGCAGTACTCCCCAAGGGGGCTTCCTCTGGAAAGTGGGAAAGTCCAACATTAGACATTATGTTTGGTCCAGACATTTCCCCCCTATAAATAAATACCTAGGCCACACCAGGTTATCGGCTAGTAGAAGATAAAAACTGTCTTGGCTCTTCGTAATACATATTTGTGGCTGCTTACTTAAGCTGACACAATCACTTACATAAATTACGTTATTGTATTCTGTTGGTGTCCAGGGTTGGTAAGGGTTCCAAATAGTGTCCAAAATTAAATTAATTTTCTTCTGAAGTCCAGAAGAAAAGATGGCTTGCAGATCTGACAGTTATTCTCTTTGTCTCCACAATTGGATTTTCCTGTTGCTGTGGGCTATGGAAAACGTTGGGCTAGAGGTCACCATGTACAGCTCTTCAGTTTGTCGGAAATAATATAGCTGATGCTGTAGTTCAGTGTTTCTCTCAACCGTGGCCACTTTTAAGACCTGTGGATTTAAGAGAATGGCTGGCTGGGGAATTCTGGGAGTTGAAGTCCACAGGTCTTAAGGCGACCAAGGTTAAGAAGCATTGCTGTAGTTGACAGTCAAGATGGTCGCGCCCCCACCACCTCTCCCATGCACAATGAATCGTGTTTCATTCTTTTATCAACTTCATTAGATAAATGTATTTTTATTTAAGGTGACCGCCGAGACTTCATGACCCTTCTTTAAAAAGAAGCAGACTCTGCGAAGATGTTACATCACCATTGCCGGAGGAACCCTGAGCTACAAGAAGAGTTGCAGATTCAGGCAGCGGTGGCCGCCGGGGATGTCCATACGGTGCGCAAAATGTTAGAGCAGGGCTACTCTCCCAATGGCCGAGACGCTAATGGTTGGACCTTGCTCCATTTTTCAGCAGCGAGAGGGAAGGAAAGATGCGTCCGTGTGTTTCTTGAACATGGAGGTTAGTTGACCCAAGCAGAGGAATGTATGGGTTGCTTGGTGATGGAACGTTTCAGATCTTCTCTTTCAATACCTTGGCTTCCTTTTTTTAAAATAGAATTTTCTTTTTTGCTGTTTGCACACCAACGTGGTCTAGATAAAATTTAATTTCTACGTTTTTAGATCTCTAAGAGGATGTGGAAACGGGGGGGGGGGGGACATCAGCCAAGGTATGTGACTTCAGACACAACCACAAGATGGCACTCTGTTGTGCGTTTTGAGTAGTGTACAAAAGAAAAACTAACTCATTCCACAACGTAATTCTCCACGGACTGGTTCTAGTAGATGGCTTACATTGTAAACTAAATTGTGATTACATTTATAACCTAAAGGTGGATGTTCTGACATATAAATTCATTCCTGGGTGTAGGATACTAACCAGTTCAAAAAAAATACACATAAATTGCATTTGTAAAAGCAGAACAAAAGGGAAGTTCATAGAACAATTTAGCTTCATAATTCAGTTCTGCTAAATTAATGGAAGAAAGGACTCACTGGAGAAGAGCCTAATGCTGGGCACGATTGAGGGCAAAAGAAGAAGGGGACGACAAGAGAATGAGGTGGCTGGATGGAGTCACTGAAGCAATCGGTGTGAGCTTAAATGGACTCCAGAGGATGGTAGAGGACAGGAAGGCCTGGAGGAATGTTGTCCCTGGGGTCACGATGGGTTGGACACGACTTCACAACTAACAACAAAAATTAATGGCCATATGGAATTGTCACTTCTGGCAGTAGTGTTTAGCTTTAAATTTCTCAATGATTTTCCAATATCTATTAAGAGTTTATTTCTCGTTGCTTTAAGTTGCATTTGTAAAAAATGAAATGAAAGTGTTCTCAAGGTTTAAAAAATAGAGTTTCTGCTCTTTAATATCTGCATTTTTTCCTTAAAATTTTATAAATAATGTCCCATTTATGGATGAAGGGGCAGTTGGTGTTGTTGATTATGCAACTGGAGATAAAAGAAGAGGTGTTAGTGAAATACAGAATAGCAGATTTGGAAGGCATCTTGGAGGTCTTTTAGTCCAGCCCCTGCCCAAGCAGGATACCTGATACAATTCTGGACAAATATTGTATAATATTTCCACAGAGAATCAGGGCCCTACATGTATCTACATGTATTGAAATTGCTTATTGATAAAGGCAGGTATTTCACTTGGGTTTTATTAACAGAACTTTGTGCTACATGTATGTAAAATTAAATTGTTTTTTAAAGATTTATGTGGCAACAATTAGCTAATTTTCACTGATCTTGAAAAGTTAATGTAATTGGACCTGGTTTTTATTTGGAAGGATAACTCTGAGAAATGCTGGTTATAAATACTGGACAATTTTTTTGAAAGAAGGCAGTTGCAAATTATTTCCATGATATTGCCAGAAAACATATTGTCCACCAATGTCACCTAGACTTTAATTTAACTCAAAAGATATTTATCTTTGGGTAAAATGTCCTTTTTAACCATTGTTGTTAGTTGCGAAGTGTCCATCCTATCGCAACCCCATGGACAACGTTCCTCCAGGCCTTCCTGTCCTCTACCATCCTCTGGAGTCCATTTAAGCTCATGCCTACTGCTTTGGTGACTCCATCAAGCCACCTCCTTCTCTGTCGTCCCCTTCTTCTTTTGCCCTCTGTCTTTCCCAGCATTAGGCTCTTCTCCAGAGAGTCCTTCCTTCTCATTAGGTGGCCAACATATTTGTGTTTCATCTTCAGGATCTGGCCTTCTAAAGTGCAGTCAGGGTTGATCTCCTCTAGGACTGACCGGTTGGATGGCCTTGCAGCCCAAGGGACTCGCAGGAGTCTTCTCCAGCACCAGAGTTCAAAGGCCTCCATTCTTTGGCGCTCAGCCTTCCTTATGGTCCAACTTTCACAGCCACACATTGCAACTGGGAAAACCGTAGCCTTGACTATACGCATTTTTGTTGTCAGGGTGATGTCTCTGCTTTTTAGTATGCTGTCTAGATTTGCCATAGCTTTCCTCCCCAGGAGCAAGCATCTTTTAATTTCTTGTCTGTAGTCTCCATCTGCGGTGATCTTGGAGCCCAGGAAAATAAAATCTGTCCCTACTTCCGGGTTTTTCCTTGAGCGTCGAAGGCAAGCTTTCTCTGAGCTTGTCAGATCATTAGGCTGTAGAGGTGTTTTTTTTAAGATCTTTAACGCCTTGGACGCTCGTAAATTCTTGGAATTTACGAGGGAGAGATTCAGCTGTCGGGTTGAGCCACTTGTAGCCCTCCGGAAGGATTTATAGCCTTTGGAGTGCGGCAAGGAATGCCCCCCCTCGCAGTTGCTGCATTCTCCGGTCTTTTGATGTCCTCCGCTAATGTGGAGCCAGACGCTGGGATCAGCCTCAACTTCTAACAACATCCCAGAAGGATCTTAGTTTTCTTAATGTTGAGTTTCAAGCCAACTTTTGCACTCTCCTCCTTCGCCCGCATCAAGAGACTCTTTAGTTCCTCTTCATTTTCTGCCATTAGCGTGATATCATCTGCATATCTGAGGTTGTTGATATTTCTCATGATCAAGTGGAATATGACCAGAAGATGGCAGTGTAATATTCCAAACCAGATATGAAGCTATACTATAGTTCTTTTCTTCCAAATTATCCTTTTTCGTATCTGATATTTTTAGTGACTAGCTGGCTTCTGTACCCGTGGAAATGATTTCAGATGCTCTCTGATATCTGTGATATCCTGTGCTTTTTGGTTCAGAATTTGCCACAAAAATACTATAGAGTTGGCCGGACTTAACTCATGCATTGTCTCAAATTGAGGCAATTCAGATTCAGGAATATTTGTCGCATTTCTGAGCTGTTCAGAATTCTATGCAAATTCTAGACAGATCTCACATGGACACAGGACAATGTTGAGCTTCTTTGGTACAGGTACTCCTCGACCTACAGCAGTTCACTTAGTGACCGTTAAAAGTTAGGGTAAGTAAGTAAGTCAAGTAAGTAAATAAGTCAACGAAGTCAAACTAAGTCAATGGCACTGAGAAAAGTGACTTATGGCCATTTTTCACACTTAACGACCGTTGTAGCATCTCCATGGTTACATGATTTGCATTCGGATGCTTGACAACTGATTCATATTTACGACGGTTGTAGTGTCCCGGGGTCATGTGATCCCCTTTTGCGACCTTCTGGCGAGCAAAGTCAGTGGGGGAAACCAGATTTGCTTAACGGCCATGCTGCTCATTTAACAACTGCAGTGATTCACTTGACAAATGTGGCAAGGAAAGTCATAAAATGGGACAAACTCACTTAACAAACGTTTCAAATTTGTTAATGTTTCAAATTTAGCAATATAAACTTTGGACTCCATTGTGGTCATAACTCAAGGACTACCTGTGCCTTGTTCTACTGTAGTTGTACTTACCAGAGCTAAGGCAGTGGTATTAACTTGTGATCTTCTTAATGACTACTCCTGATAAAAATAGTTGACCATTTCAGACATCCTATTTGTGCTTAGGCCTTGGTCCCGAGTGTGCCAAAAGACCTATTTCCTGACTATCGATGATTGTTGTGGTTTTCTCAGCTTCTGTATATATTAGTATGTGTGTGTCTGTTTGTGTAAAAATGCTGTTTACCACACGTAGACTCAGTTGTTGAGAAGGGTTGATGTTTGTTAGTTTATGGAGGACAGTTTTGTCTGATTTAATTTACCAATTTAACATACTGAAAAACCTTAAGTCTTGTATTCATTTCCTGAACTTACATGCTCTTATCCAAAGTGTGAATTTTATGTTATAAAAGAGCTACAGAAAACTGGTTATGTTTTTAATGTATTGATCATACTTGCAAACCTTCACGGATTTTCACTCGGCTTGAATGCAAGCAATCAGGGAGATATTATGCAAGTAGCACAATTAATTCAACAATTAGTCCACAATCCTGAAGCAATTTTGTATACTAGATGGTAATATCAATGATGATGTCCTGAAATTCTTAATAGCCCTATTAAGTGACTGGATAAGAAGTCAAAGCAAGGCCATCTTTATTATGGCCACAGATTTACTTGTTTAAAAAAATAGGCATAAATACCACATTAGAAGTATACCATAGATGGCAGAAAAAGTGTGAGGCTATTATTTTTAAGAAAAGTAGTAGACATAAGCCTGCAACAAATTGCAGAAAGAAACAGTTCGTTTTATATGGGACCAAGTACATCTGTCGATATTGCACTGCAAGAGACGCGGTGGATCAGTGGCTAAGACGCCAAGCTTGTCGATCAGAAAGGTTGGCAGTTCAGTGGTTCAAATCCCTAGCGCCACATAACGGAGTGAGCTTCCGTTTCTTGTCCCAACTTCTGCCAACCTAGCATTTCGAAAGAACGTAAAAAATGCAAGTAGAAAAATAGGGACCACCTTTGGTGGGAAGGTAACAGCGTTCCATGCTCCTTCGGCATTTAGTCATGCTGGCCACATGACCATGGAGACGTCTTTGGATAGCGCTGGTTCTTTGGCTTTGAAATGGAGATGAGCACCGCCCCCTAGAGTCAGGAATGACTAACACATATGTGCGAGGGGAACCTTTACCTTTACATCTATTGAATCTTTTCATTCACTTTTGTTTCTCGTGACATGAGGTTGCTTCCCTTTTGCACCTGATTTTTACACCAATTATTTTTTCCCTTGAATTTTCCCTCACTAAGTGTAATTAGCATAATTTAATTTTCCAGATTCAGTTATTCTTTATCTCCTTCGAGGATTTCTAAACTCTGGAGCCCTTGGAGCTCTCTGAACTTGGTTGTTAGTTTGCAATAGTGTCGAATATCTGTAGCTCGGGTGTAAGATGAGCGTGAAGATTCGTTCTCCAGCCTTGTGAGCTGATTTCCGAACATTTCGTTACCAGGGTAGGTAAATAACTTCAGCGGAGTTTAAGGGATGTCAGTATCGGTGTTCTTCTGTTTATTAGGGCTTCAGGTGTGGGTGTGTCAAGTGAGGGTCTTGTGATGGGTCTTTTGAGGAGCCAGGTGTGAAT